>NC_056746.1:1117848153-1118095274 GCF_019279795.1 Protopterus annectens | reverse complement strand
ACACTTCTTTACATCCATACATATATGTATTTGTTATACTTTGGTATTTATATTCATAGTCACATTTTATTGATGTATTGAGTGACTATATAATTATACTGACATTCAGTCAATGAAATTCAATACTTATATTTACAGGATGTTATATATTATGTATATTAGTATTTAATATATTTAATACACCTGATTGGTGAATTTGATATACATTTAATTATAAGTGTTTTTTAATATGTGTTTTAATATGTGTTTTAAAAAAAAATTTTAATAAATATTTATTGAACTACTTATTCAACAGTTATATATATACACTTAGCAATTTATTGATATCCACTTATTAATAGAATTGGAGTAAACATTATGTATATGTTTGCTTCAATAACTTCAATTCAAAATTATTTATGCGTCAGGAATCAACAATATATATAATTTCTTCTCAATAGTGCTGCAAACTCGTTTATTTATTATTTATATTTTTGAATATGTTACATGTGCTGGTTTTTTGTAATAGTTTATATTTTATTTAGATGTAGATATTTAGACAGTTAGGAATTGTAATATGAATGAAACAGTATGATCATGTGTTGTCGCTTAGATTATTTATAGTGATCATTGATCAATTGAAGAGATAAATATAATGATCGGTGACAAGATATGATCACTATATTTTATTTTTGTTAGTTTTGTCTTACTGCTTTAAATGAATGGGCATTTTAAATAATTTAATTGAATAATTAGATCAATTATCATATTTAGCAATCACAGTTTTTTGTATATATAGCGAAAGGTTTCACTATGATGTTACATTCATCTGAAGAAGCGTGCAGTTGTGGGCACGCGAAAGCGCTCATATTTTGTTAATAAAAGTTTGTTTTATTCATCGTGGTGTTGACCTGCACTTTTGTATCGTATTATCCTCTGGACTTTGGCTGCTGGTTAACTTCAAGGGAGAGGTCTGCTATTTTACTTATTATATATGCTGCTGGAGTAAAAGATGTTTGGATCCATAAATCCAGTACCCAACAAACCGATCAGGGTAGGATCTCCTACAGGAATGAGAAGGACCATTAACTCCCTGGTTCAGTGGTGGATGGAGCTGGGAGGACCCCCAAATGAAAAAAATCCAAAAACTGAATGGAATAGCAGACAAACACTCCATAGGACAAGAATACTGTAGACACGATCAGGTTTATTGGTGCTCCCTTCCTGGTACCTTGGCCAAACTGCCTTCAAATGGGAATATTTTTTCACACCAAAACCACACTTTATATGCATTTAAATAGTAATTGGTGATTACTTAATGATCCAATTAATTAATTTAAATGGTTCTAAAAACCCAAATTAAAGTGTCAGTGCTTCTTATTCAAACAAAGGTGCATGTGGAAAATGCATTAGTCCATACTCGCAAAAACACAATTATTCTTCACTATCCTCCTAGTCTGTCCCACATACCATTTTGTTGGCGTACAGCCACAACCTAGAATAAATACCACCCCACATGACCTACAGGAGAAACCGCCTTTAGCTACAAACCTAACACCATTAATCATTTTATCATCCAAATTTTTTACCCTACTGCATACACTACATCTACCACATGCAAAATGTCCCCTACGACCACTTATCAAAAACATACTAGAATTCATTAACTCTTTTAGATTCAGGAATCTACTGTAGGAGAAAGTTATCTTATCTGGAAATAAATGCCCAATGTTTTCATCCTCACAAACAATAGACCAAAATCTTTCCACCAGTTTTTTAAGTACATCAAATAAGGGTGAAAATATTGTAACAAAAAACAATCTGCCTTCATCACTTTTATCAAAATGTCTTACTAACCTCCTCTTATTGCCAACTTCCCTTCCCTACCATCACTTGAACCTAAAACCCTCTCGAGCCTTCTCCAAACATGCCATTGTATAACCTCTGCTGAATAATCTTTGTCTGACTTTCATAAATTCCTCAGGAACAGATAACAGTATAAGTGTTATAAATACGTCTAAATTCCCCATATGGAAGAGAAGTTAGAAGATGTGGTGGGTGCATGCTCTCAGCAGACATAAAATTATTTGCAGCTATCTTCTTAATAAAAGGCTTAAATTGAATCCTATCATCTTTTACAAAAAACACCACATCCAAAAAATGCATGCCAACATTACTGACGTCAAAGGTGACTGGATTTTTATTCAAACACACCATAAAATTTCTAAATTCCATAGGATCCCCCTCAAACAAAAAACAAATCATCAATAAATCTCTTATAAATGATGACATGATGGACAAAAAAATCTATATTGTACATGTACCTGTTCTCAAAAAAATTCATAAACAATATACAACAATACTATACAGTGGTTCCAATCATACCTACATAACAGGCAACAGGCTGTACTATGGGAAAATACTTTATCTTCCCACATCCCAGTCACTCTAGGGGTCCCGCAAGGATCTATATTAGGCCCATTACTCTTCTCCATCTTTACAAATGACCTTCATTCTGTAATTCCTCAAGCTGACTGTATCCAATACACTGACGACTCCACACTCATATGCGCTGCTGCTTCTCAATCAGAACTTCAGTTACTAACCCAAATGACCTTTAGTACAGTTGAAAACTGGCTCCTACAAAGACGTCTTATCCTTAACCCCAAAAAAACAAAAATGCTACTATTTACCCCCACCCGCAGAACCTCCCCACTTAACTTTACTATTACTTCAAATGATGAAACTATAATATCTCCGGAACCAACCACCAAACTACTCGGGGTACTAATAGATAACTTGTCCTTTGAACCTCACATTAATAACACCATAAAAATAGTAAACAAGAAACTAGGTTCCCTCTATAGAATAAAACCCTTTCTTACACCTCCAGCCAGGGTTACTATTGCTCGTACCCACCTCATCTCTACCTTGCTCTATGCTTCCCCTATCTATACCAAAATATGTAGAAGTAATCTGAGTAAACTTACATCCTCCTACAACAATATTGCCAGATTTGCAGCTGGGTCCTCCTATAGAACTCATCACTGTATCAATCTGAATCAGTTAGGATGGTTAGAGCTGCCAAATTTAATACTTTTCAATCAGTTAATAGTAGCCCATAAGATCCTATATTTACCTCAAAATACACCCATACTTACATCCCTAGTCATCCCCTATAATAACCTCAAGACCTTACGCTCAGCTAATAACCTACTTGTACAAATATCAAAATCCAACAACTTAGCTGGTGACACCTTGTTCTCCAATACAGTAGGTAAAGCCTGGAACATCCTCCCAAGCCAGCTAACCTCAATATTCTCTGTCAGCTTATTTAAAAGCAAGCTTAAACCCCTACCTCAAATCACACTGGCTATGCCCCTGTGTTAACCCAGACTAAGTACCTAACTATTAACTAGACAACCACAATTCCTAGCCTATCATGATCTTGTGTTGTCTCACTAATTCTTAGTGAGCTTAACCTTCCTTAGGATTTTTTCTCATGTAAATAAGTATATACAGTGGAATGATCAAACACCTTCATATCGTATCACAACCTATCTGTTAAATAACACTAGAAATCCATCCTTGTTTGCTGTTCTTCTATACTCTATTGATCTCTAGTGTTTTTCTTTCTTAGGTTTTTGTGAGACCTCAGTATCTCTTATCATAAATTACTAGGTGTATCTAATTTTGTAATATGTTATAAAGATTTGTACTACACCATTTCTAATACAAATGTATTAGTCTTATTCATCTATTCTTAGATAAATTTTTCCTTTTTCCTACTGAAATATAAAATATATAATCTTAGGCTTGTACTATAATTGTTAAAACTTATGTACCAAATTATACTGTTATTGTCTTTGTCTTGACCTTTTATGTTGTTGTAATTTGTGGAGCTTTTCTCCCCGGGCCTCCACTGAAAATGGACATATATCCAAGCTGGACTAGCCCGGTCAACAAATGTAAAATAAAAATAAAATAAATAAATAAATAAATAAATAAATATGGCATAAGAGGGGGCATTTGATGTCCCCATTGCTGTCCCTTCCTTCTGCAGGAAATACTGTCCATCAAAACTAAAACAATTGTGTGAGGGAGAATTCTAGGAGCTGTATTAAATAATTCATCCGTGGGCCCTCCCCCAACATAGAAGCCACAGCCTCCAAACCCCAGACATTCTTTATACTGCTTTAACATCTACACAAGCTCAGTAAAAGTTATTACCCCAGCATTTTCCACCAACTAGTTCACACAGTTCTTTGGTATTTTTTACATGTGAAACCACTTTACATAAATGACCTTTCAGCTGATGGCCCAAAAATATACCTAAATTTTGGAGATATGACCCCTTGCACAAAACAATTGGTCTTCCCGGGGTGATTATCCATGGACTTGTGTAATATCTGGATTATAAAGAACGTAGCATCCCTGGGATTCTTTGTGTGTAGCTTTTTGAGGTCAGCAGCTAAAAAAAAACCCAACCTTTCTCCCCTTTCTAGGAGCTCTAATAGTCTTCCATTATATTTCTTCACTGGATTACATGCCAGTTTTTCATATACTGTGCCATCCATGAGTAAATTTTCAGCTACTGATACATGTCGGACAAAGGGGGCAAATGGGTGATTATTTCGAACGTAAAACACATATTTATCATTTTGTTCTCTCATGTTTTGCAAAGCCTTCCATTCACTTCTATTTAAGTTGTATTTTTTTTTATTTTTTTCTCACTTTAACATATTCTAAAAGTAACTATTTTAATAATGTGCTCTCAAAAATACAGATAGAAGATGATGTTCTAGGGGGTGTGAATGAACTGGCAACTACTAATGTAGGCAATTGAAATTTACCATAAACTGTATAGGAACCCACATGCTCTGCTTGAGTATTGACACAAATCAACATTTTCTACTGAATCACCATTATCTCAGTCAAAAAACTCATTTTCGTAAATAGATAAATTTAACAAAGAATCATTTAAACTAATAATTTTCAACTGTTACTGAATCAGCAGCATTAACTGTCACATTCCTGTTTTTATTGTGAAAGAATACATGAAGATGCAGTTTTCTGCAAAATTTACTAACCTCAAAAAACACATCTGCCAAACTGGGAAATCTCGTAGGTACTAAACGTCATACCTTTCTTTAACAATGTTTCCATTTAAGACAAATTCACAGTGTTATAGTCATTAAGTCCACCATTCTCTTCTTGTATGCCCTGGTTGCGACCAATCTGATTCTCAGTATTAAAACCCAAAACTTTGAATTGAGGACCAATAGTCCCAATACCTTTATTGTCCTTAATTCCTTCATTTATGCCCACCATTGTTACTGAAGTTCTTAGCCTGCCATTTTTTTACCATGGCCCCTCGTTTGCTAAGGATTCGAATGCTGCTCCTGGCCACCGGCTCCTTCCATACTCAAATTTTCGAAGTTGACACTTTTCCTGCTCGACGCAGTCTCAACAGATGAAAAGTACAGTTTTGTACCTACCATAAATGTAGATGTTCGAGTGTTCACCCTGCTGCAGTCATCACACTTGGGTTATCCTGTCGTCAGGCAGTCCCGCAGTCGACCGGATTTCCAAAGTCTTGGTCCGACGTCGGTTGCTTTCGCCTCATCCCTGATGTCAGTGCGCCAGGGGTACATATATTGCAACAGATGCCATTTTCTTCAGTTTTTCTTGCCCCAGATGTCAGGTGCCCCCAAAAAGGTGATCCAAATTAGTACCAAAAGGTGTGAACACTGTACAAACACAAAATCCCTTCAGCTATAAGCAAATACATCAGAAAGGCATAGCAAAGATTTAGCCAGTAGATCAGAGGGGTTGGAGGGAGGGTAACCTGGACTGCAGCAGGGTGAACACTCAAACATCTACAGTTATGGTAGGTACAAAACTGTACTATGTTCATCGTGTTACCCTGCTGCAGTCATCACACTTGGGTTGAGTCCCACAGCTAAGGTAGGGTGGAGGCATCATACAGGGTTAGTGGAGGCAATGAGGCCCTGTAGAACTGCAGTGGCGAAGCCTGCCCTGGACTTAGAATAAAGAGATAAGTGATAGTGTTTGGTGAAGGTGTGTACAGAACTCCAAGTTGCAGCTTCTAAAATTTCCTTCGTAGGAACTCCCCTGAGAAAGGCAGTAGAGGTAGCTGTTGCCCTGGTAGAGTGGGATCTAATGGTAGGAGGAACTGGTTTCCCCATGATGGGTATAGCAGAATCGTATGCAATGGCCTATCCATTTAGAAATGGTTTGCTTGGATATGGCCCTCCCTTGAGAAGCTGTAGCATAGGAAACAAAGAGCTGGTCAGTTTTTCTGAAAGCCTTAGTTTTATCCAAGTAGTAACGAAGTTGCCTGTGAATGTCCAAGGAATGCAGGAGTCTCTCACCTTTGTTCTGTGGATTGGGGAAGAAAGTGGGTAGGTGGATGGTTTGATTTAAAGCTACACTGGAAACCACCTTAAGCATGAAGGAAGGATTAGTTCATAGAGAAACTCTTGATGGAAAATGAGGAAAGGTTCCACCACTGCCATAAGTGCCTGTAATTCTGAGACTCTCCTAGCAGAAGTTATTGCCAGGAGCAGGGCAGTCTTCCAGGATAGGAACTGAAGGTCTGCAGAAAAAGCTGGTTCCCAGAACAAAGTTGAGGTCCATGTTGATGTAGGGGCTCTTCTAGGTGGTCTAATGTTTTTTGCCCCTCTGAGGAACTGCCTTAGAAGAGGATTTGAAAATAAAGGTGGATTAGTGTCGTAGTGAGCTGAAATAGCTGAAGCATGGATTTTTATAGAGGAGAAGGAAAGTCCTTTATGCAACATCTCAGCTAAATACTGCAGAATGTGAGGCATATGAGGCAGAGTTGTGTCTTGGCCTTTAGCTTGGTTCCAAGCACAAAACCTTTTCCATTTGTCTGAGTAAGCCTTCCTGGTGCTTGGCCTCCTGGCCTCTAGAATAACATCCAGTACTGCTTGTGAAAGAGGGGCTGGTGGGATGATTAATTGATTTGTCATGCAGCCAGGTTTAAGGTTTTGATCTGGCTGTGTAGAATCTGCTCGTCTTGCAGCGTGAGTAAATGAGGAATTTGAGGCAACATCCATGGTGGGCTGTGAGCCATATTCTTCAATACCGGGTACCAGTGCTGGCGTGGCCAGTCTGGGGCTATGAGAATCAGTCGAGGTTTCTCCTTTTTGACCTTCAAAAGAACCTTTGTGAGAAGAGGTAATGGAGGAAAGGTATATGCTGTCAGGTGTTTCCAACTGAAGGAGAGAGCGTCCACTTTCCAAGCTTGATGGTGGAATGTCCTTGTACAAAATTTTGTCAGCTGGTAGTTTTGAGGACTGGCAAACAGGTCTATATTTGGTAGACCCCATCTTTGAGTTATCATTGTAAATATTTGTGGGTCTAGCTTCCACTCGTGGGGATCTTTGATGTTTCTGCTTAGGTCGTCTGCCAATGTGTTTTTCTGCCCTGGCAGGAATTGAGCCTGTAACTGGACTTGGTAAGCCAGAGCTGTGTTCCATAAGATTATTGCTTGCCTGCAAAGAGGGTAGGAATGTGTGCCCCCTTGTTTATGTACCACATTACTGTGGTGTTGTCCGTCTTTATTGCAAGTTGTCCAGGCTGTAGTAGATCCTTGAAGGTTGTCGGACCTTTCTGTACAGCTAGCATCTCTTTTTGGTTTATGTGCAGTTTTCTTTGTTCTGCAGTCCATAGGCCTTGAATGCATTGCCCTGCCATGTGTGCCCCCCAGGCATAGTCTGAAGCATCTGTTGTGATAGTTTGCCTGGGTGGGGGCAAGATGAAAGGCTGACCCTTGTTGAGGTGACATGCCTGTGCCCACCATAGAAATTCCTGTTGAAGGCAGGGAATGAGAGATATCACTGTGTCCAAGCTGTGGCTGTGTTGAGACCATATGCTTTTTAGGTACCACTGTAATTTCCTCATATGCAGTTTTGCAAATGATATTATCAGAATGCAAGATGCCATGAAGACCAAAGCCTGCAAAATTTTTCTTGCAGTTAATTGGGTCTTTGTTGCCATTGTCTTGAAATATTGAGTCAGTTGTAATTGCTTGTCTGGTGCAAGATAAGCCTTCTGGGCCATTGTGTCCAAGCTGGCACCCAGGAATGTCATTTTTTGTGAGGGTACTAGTTTTGACTTCTTTTCGTTTACTGTATACCCCAGACAATTTAGTAGATGCTTCACAAAAGCCAGATGTTGTAAGAGAATGTCTTTTCTTTCTGCTTGGACGAGGTAGTCGTCCAGATATGGCTATATTTGAATTCCTCTTTGTCTGCAGTATGCAATTACTGGTGCCAGGCATTTTGTGAATACGCTGGGCGCAGTAGATAAGCCAAAAGGCAGTGCAGAGAATTGATAATTGGTTGAACCTGCAATGAAACGGAGGTATCTTCTGCAACTTTGTCTGATAGGGACATGCAGGTATGCCTCCTTGAGGTCCAACGTTACCAGCCATGCTTCCTTGCCCAACATGGGAAGTAGCTGCTGTAGTGTTAGCATCTTGAATTTGGGAACTTGTAAGTAAGTGTTTAGAATTGAAAGGTCCAGAATTTGTCTCAAAGCATTTTCTTTCCTGGGTACTAGGAAGAGTCTTTAAATCCTTGGCCTTGCTCTTGAGTTGGTACCCTTTGAATGGCTCTCATGGCCATGAGAGCAGTAATTTGTTTTTGCGCCTCTGCCCTTTGATTTTGTGGCAGGTTTGGCATTCCTCTTTTTATTGGCAAGGTGTGAAAGTGGAATCTGCATCCTCATAAAATTATGTCTAGGACCCATTTGTCCTTTGTGACCATGTGTCAGTTGTCTGCAAATAGTGCTAGTTTTCCCCCCCCCAAGGGGGCTGACAAAAGAGCTTTGTTTGGCCAGCTGTGGTGCAAGTCATTGAGTTTGCCTTCTGGTGGGTTGAGACCGGTCTCCTCCCTTCTGAGTTGGAGTGCCCCATTGGCGAGGCTTATACTGAGCTTGTGGTTGTCCTCTGCCCCTTGGGCGCCTGTATTTACCCCTCTGAGGCCTGTCAGTGGTGGAAAGGACCAATTTTTGTTGGCCAATTTCTGCTGAAGCGAGGGGGTTGTACTTGTAGAAAATCTTTGACTGTCTGCATTGATTTCGCCTTATCTTCCATTTCCTTTAAAACTTCTTCTGCTTTAACACCAAAAAGAACATCCTGCTGTAAGGGAGCATCTAATAGTTTTGCTTTAACATGATCAGGCAGACTTTGTTCTTTTAACCAGGCATGCCTACATATAACTGATCCAGTGACAGCTGCTCTGCAGGAGGCCTCTAAAGAATCAAACCCACATTGTACGGTATGTTTGCCCACCTGCTCGGTGGCGTGCAACAATCCTGTACTTCCTTCATTTCAGATTGTTGAGGTAAGGTGGTTGTCTTTTGTTTTAACTGAGAGATCAGAAATTGCTGATACTTAAGCATATGAAATTGACAGTTTAGTGTTCTCATAGCTAAAGTGGCTGAAGTGTAAACCTCCCCCCCCCCCATCTGTCTAGTGCTCTTGAATCCCTTTCAGAAGGTACTGGATTTTTAGCCATGGAAGCCTTAGCCCCCTTGGGACCCTGGGAGATAGTCTCTGGGTCAGCTACTGGGCTTTTGTAAAGGAATTTGTGGGAATCAGGTACTCTGTAGTATCTGTCAGGCTTGGCCGGGGCAGGAGGTAGAGAGTCAGGGTTGAAACTGGATTCTAAGTAGACATCATCCACAATGTCCAAAACAGGAGGGATGGCTAGAGGTCTGTGTTGGGGGAGCAAAAGAAACTCTCTCAGCCTTTTCTTGGAATCAGAGTAATCCTGACCTTCCCAGTGAAAATGTTCCCTCATAGTGTGTAAAGTTTCCCCAAAAGAGTAATCTTCTGGAGGGGAAGTTGAGGGAATAGATTCCTCAGCATCAGAATCTTCATAAGGAGAGAAGGAATAGTCTTGGTCCTCAGAGGAATCCGAAGAAATAGACAGTTGTTCAGAGGAAGCAGACTCTTCCTCTTGTCTAGGCCTTTTGTCAGGAGGAGGCTGTGAACCCCTGATAAGAGAAATCAAATCTTCAGCCATTTTGAGCATCTGTTTCTTAGGCATTGGGCCTTTAACAGGAGACTGAAGTGAAGCCTTTTTCTATTTAGAAGGAGTCTTCGACTTGGAAAACGTTTTGACTAAGAGTAGTCAGTCTGAAAATGCCTTCAGAAACCGATGGCATTTCAGAAGTACCGACGTCCTTGGAAGGTAAATCGTCGGTAGGGCCTGAAGTAAAAGGCTGCGTCGGCCTAGTACATTCCGTCAAAATATCTGTAACGGTCTCGGGTTCCAGAACTGCAATAGTCAGAGGCTGCGTCGGAGCCTCACTGATAACCGGAGACCGGATCAACCGAGGCCTCGGAATCGGGCTTAGGCCTGGGCTGTCGGTCCTTGTCCCTGCGCTTTTTGTGCACGCCGGTAGTCAGTAGCTCTGACGGCATGTTATAGTTAAATTTTCTATTAAAAAAGTGTCGTGCGAAATCAAATAGTCTTTTAATAGTACGTTTATTAAATCTAGCACAAAAACGACAAGTGACGTTGTGATCAGGGCCTAGGCAAGGTATGCAATAAGAATGAAAATCCTTATGAGGTATTTGCTTCCCACAAGAAATACAATTGTTAACTTTTTTTGACATCGGTCTGAGGCAAGAAAAGTTTCCCCAACGGGGTACTTAGCTTTATAGAAGACATCAGTCTGAAATTCGAAAAACTCAGGAGTCGGCCGACCGGCACTTGCGAACTGCTTCTGCTTCGGGCACCACGCGGCAAGAAAGACTGAAGAAAATGGTGTTGGTTGCAATATATGTACCCCTGGCGCACTGACGTCAGGGATGAGGCGACAGCAACCGACGTCGGACCAAGACTTTGGAAATCCGGCCGACTGTGGGACCGCTTGACAACAGGATAACCAAAGTGTAATGACTGCAGCAGGGTAACACGATGAACATCTGACGAATCTCGTGACTTGCGGGATCGGTTGTCCTTTTGTGCCCTGGAAGATCTCACCTTCCTAGGCTACCTTTGCCATAAAAATACTATGTTGTTTTTGTAATCTTTTCCATCCCATTCAACCTTTCTTTTGTTGCGTGAAATCACCCCTTCTACCTTGACAACTTGTGCTTTAATCTCTCTCAATTTATTTGAAAACACAAAATTCGAAACTTTCTTAACTAGATTTTCTTGTATTTGTAAAATCTCACCCTGGATTCTCTCCTGCTGTCGCTTATTCTGCTTGACCAGGATTTTCAACCAGCCCAATGTGCAAGTCAAGGGATTTCCACTCCTCCATAAGATCGCTCTCCTCTTCCGTAAAGTCATATGCCGGTAACTTGTCTATCCTCAGCCCCCTCGGTATAATGTCCAAACTTACATATTTTTCTAGGAGCTTAGTATCGTAACAATGTTACTTCCTTGATTAGCAGTTTCTCAAGTTTGA
Source organism: Protopterus annectens (assembly GCF_019279795.1). Taxonomy (NCBI): domain Eukaryota; kingdom Metazoa; phylum Chordata; order Ceratodontiformes; family Protopteridae; genus Protopterus; species Protopterus annectens. Next base: position 1,118,083,823 of record NC_056746.1, on the reverse strand, counting down.
AAAAATTCTCATAGAATTCTTCCGTAACCCCTTTGGGCCACAGATCACCTGCAGCCAATTTAGCATCTCTCTCCTTCCAAAACGGAGCCAACAGTGATGTATTCTCCAAATGTGCCCCAGCCATCATAACACACTAAACCAGTCAGATAAAGCCAGATAATGAAAAATATATACAAACAAACTCAAAACCAAAAAAAAATCCAAAAACTGAATGGAATAGCAGACAAACACTCCACAGGGCAAGAATACTGTAGACACGATCAGGTTTATTGGTGCTCCCTTCCTAGTACCTCGGCCACATTGCCTTCAACGGGAATATTTTTTCACACCAAAACCACACTTTATATACATTCAAACAGTAATTGGGGATTACTTAATGATTCAATTAAACGGTTCTAAAAACCCAAATTAAAGTGACAGTGCTTCTTATTAAAACACACTCACAAAAACACAATTCAAAATACAATATGTATGTGAATTCCTACGTATAAATCTACACACAAACTACTATAATAAATCTCCAGTAACCACATTTCATATACTGAACTGCATGAATTACATATATTAAATATATATTTAACATTTCAACAATACACGTTTTTTAATGAATCTGGGTCCTGAGAAATTTCCACACCATGTGGTCCACCATCAGCTTCTTTAAGGGCTCCTGGCTAACCAAACTGACCGCGAGCAGGAAGTGGTGGAAGGAGGTCTGGATAAGAGATGGCGAGCCCTTTCTTCAAGGAAAAGCATTCAAGAACTAGCAGAAACTGGCTCCAGGAAAAACATGGATCCAGGAGAGGGGGAGTCTTGGATTTGATCAGGATCTGCTTGGATAAAAGTGTCCGATCCAATTCTTTGGAGGATTTAGGAGGTAGAGTTGGACATGCCAGAGAGGATGAAGAGCAATCTGGAAAGTGCTTCCTACTCTCATCAGTGACTTTATCCCCTTTGGATTTGTCTGCAGATAATTTAGAGAAAGGGGAAGCACCAGTACCAGTATCCTGAGACTTGGACAAATCTCCTCACATGGGCAGGGAGAAGTCCCTAAATGATTAGTCTATCCTTCCTCTCTACTACTGCTTGGGTACACCAAAGTCTGTACATAAATTACACTGTTCAACCAAATGTGGCAGTATATACACTATGTGGGTGTATCCAAGTCAGGTATCTTGTGACCACAGGCCACACATTGTTTTAAAACCAGGTTTATCTATCATTTTGAAGAATCTCAAAAGAAAAAAAAAATCACACAATGAAGTCAACAAAAGTACAGATTCTAACAATGCAAAATAGACATGTTAAAGTCATATTTTATATATATATATATATATATATATATATATATATATATATATATATATATATCTCACAGGGGACACAGGGTATATAGGTATTAAACAAATAAGAACCGAAGTGCATGGTAAAATAGTAATAGGTATCAAAGAAAAACCTTTCAGCAAGGGGATTTGTGTCGCTCTCAAACCGCAAACAAGATCTGAGGTAATGCTGCAAGAGTTTATGGGTAGGCAAGGAGCCTGAGTTGGAAATCCAAAGTCTCGAGTTGCCAAAGACAGATCCAAAGTCAGATCCGAAGACCCATCCATTTTGGAACAGATGGTAGAGACATCAGATCATATACTTATATAATAGAAAATGTATCTAAAAAAAACTTAAAAAGGTGAATAAGAAAGCAATTTCCTACATTTGTCACAGGAAGTTAGGAATTACGTAACTTAAGAAACAAAAGAGAATGTTTGAAAAAAACAGACTGCTTAAAAAAAATAATTTGCAGGTGATGAAACACTTGGTAGCATTCATAGTCATTGCACACAAATGTAAAGGCAATCTGGAATGGTCATAGCTGAGTGCAGCACTGGCACAATTCATTGAAGCTATCTCACTTAAGCGAGGGAGCTTTCAATCAACTTTTGCAAATGAAGATTTAAGGACACTGAAATGACAAATGGTTTATAACTTTTTATGCCAATGAGCCCTCTTCCTGCCTGTTTGTGATTCATAATAGTTTCTTGACCAGTTGCGGCCCAGTGTGCAGGGACATTATAAAAGGCAAAATGGTCCCTTTTCCATCTATCTTGCATTTGGGAAAGATGCTTGCTGTTGCTTCCAGTTTAGCTATTTTTCAGTGTGAGCCGATTGTCTTGGCTGAGTCAAAAATCACAGGCACTCAGCTGTGCTTGTCAGCCAAGAAGGATCAGATACAAGCAAAGAATGACTCATTTCAATTTTGATAATCAAGAAATTCTTGATAGACTTAGTATGAACAGGGATATTGTAAGGGCTTTAGTGAGTTTGTATAGCTCACAGACATAAACGGGGTGGGGGGGTGTGATGTTCCTTTAGTGGATTTATAGCCTTCACTATACTGGCTATGGTGATCATCCAGAGACAGACTGGGGACAAATTGTGTATTTCTCAGTCTTCTACCTCAAAGATTCTTCAACAGTTATTTGACATGATCTTGACAAGTGTGGATCAATACATTTATCGCCAAGCATCTCCGTGAAGGAGCTTGAATCACGAGTGCATTCTACATTAAGGCACATTTCCCCAGAGGTGCTTGGTGCTGCAGACTGCACCTATTTGCCATTAGGACCCCATAAGGACCACAATGGAGCGGGTACTGAAATAGCAAGGGCTTACCATTCCATCAACTGTCAGGTAGTATGTGATGCAAACAGGATTTTTCTCTCTCAGCCCAGCATCCTGGCAGTGCCCAGGATTCTGATATCTGACACACAAACTCACTCTACCACCTCTTCCTGCTTGGTAGAAAACAACATGGTCATGTTGTGGGTAAGCAGAAAGTTAACTATTATTGTGATCAGTTAAACTTTGGAAAATGTATTTCTTAATACTAAACCACCCTTTCCCTTTCTTTCTCTCTCTACCCACTCTTTTTTTTGTCTTTTCCATTTTTTTTGAGTGGGTACCCTTAAGTATGTCCTCGCTACTGCATGTTTAATGTTTACTGCATGTTGCATTCTGCACAACCATAACGGCAGTATGTCTGCTGCAGGTCCTTCCATTACAGACAATGGCATTATTGGCTAGCCTGTAGCAGCATTGTTAGTATGCATCCCCATGTGGCAGGTTTGTGCACTGTATATGGCTACGCAAGCAAAGAGATGGAGTCTACTCCAAAACTATGGACATTTAGGTTAGTGTTGCTTTTATTATAAATGACAGAATCTAATGGATGCATGCAGTGCGGTGCAAGGAATACTGTCACTGTACATTTGACAGTCCCTCTCATCTAAGAGAGTTTATTTTTTAAGTATAGATATATGGTTTATAAATCTTTTGCTTAGTGATAGCATATATTCAGACTCGTGCTTGACTGTTCATTGAAATATGTGCAGTGAATGACAATAAGAGGATGGAAAACATGAAATATGTTATTTTATACTGTATTGTTACATGTGGTTTATTTGAGGAATACATTGAAATATTCAGGTACTGTTTTGGATGGAATGTTAAATAATTGATAGTTGTTTTTACAGGACAACTTGCTAACTAGAAGAAATGTGTGTATTTAACTATGTACTGGTACTGTTCCTTACTCCACCTTGCAGTTTACATGAAGTGCGCACTTCCACAGTATAGGAAAATTGTGCAACATTTATTATGGCATATTCTAATGTGTCTAATGTTTCTGCATTTTCTTAATTATAAATAAGAAATATTTTTTTCTATTGAAGTACTGCACATGAGATTAATTCCTTCTCTCAAACACTAACTCGTGTCATCAGCAGTAGTAGCAATCATCATTTGTGGAGTACTGTGGTTGAAGGGGCAACAGGGCTAATGCTGGTGGCAGGATGTATTACTGCTATAATCATTCATCTCCCCTGTGTATTAGGTCCTTAATACTGTTCTAGATTGCAGTCTGCAAACATCTCCCCCCATTTTTTTTTAAACTTTCCTGTCATTTTTCGCAATAACATTACTCTAATCAAACAAAAGCTGCTGAATTGCCCCTTGTAATACTTTCACTAGTTGCACTATGCACCTGACTTACACGAACTCAAATTTATCATGCACACCATCCTCCATGGATAGCATGGGTGATGGTGTCAGTGATATGAGGAAGTGCTGATATGCGAGCTTGATGCTGACTTGCCGCAATAATGTGACCCACTGGATCCAGAAGATCCTATAGATACTGATCTCAAAATGCTTTGCGACAACTGACCTTAAATGAGAGCTTCTGCCAAGTGTAGATGAATGTTGGCAAGGCTTGCCTAACTTCTTTTTAGTTACATCAACCACCCAAACACACTTTTTCCAGTACTTTCCTGACAGGCACATGGTAAGTAATTGTAGTGAGTGACCTACTCTGCTGCCCCATGTCCATTCATTACCCTGCCCACCACCGTTTCCTACTAGAGTCTGGCAGGTTCTGACCAGTGTGTGCATGAAGGCAGTGATGGCTGCCGAGTGTACAACCATATTGTGCATGGGTGTGACCATGGCATTATCCCTGCTCTCCACCATTTCCATGTACTGGTGAAAATTCTTACATACACCCTGCACTACTCTTACCATCTCCGTCTAACTCTCTGTGGCAGTGGACCGAGCCTGAATATCCCAGCACATCTACTGCTAGGCAGCCAAGACGTTTAGTGTGTCTGGGGCTAGGCTGCAACATGTGCCTTTGCCTGGCACCCCTTCCCAGAGGTTTTGCAGTGGACAATGATACCTCTGAAACTGTATGGCCTTCCTGAAGGTGCTTCTTTGGTTCAGCAAACACTGGTGAGCTATATGGAGTTCCTCCCAGTACTGCCTGCAATGTAATGCCTAGTCTTCGTCACTGTGTGATCAGTGGAGGTTCCCCACTAGTATTGCTACAGGCAGCTGTTTTCCTGTATAACATTTGCTCTGGCACTTTCCATCACGTCACTGGTCCGTTTTCTGCCCTGCATCAATGAGAGGTTCCTCCCCCCAATCTTGTGTCTGATACCACTTGGTTCCACACCTTGGCTCTCTCTGCTTGTTTTGTCTTTCTTTTGCCTAAAAGACATTTGCCCCGAGACCCCCCCATGAAGATGAAGTTCACTTTGAGGCTGAATTTGCCTCTCCTATGTCTAGATCCCTGCTGCTGCATCATGCAATCTCCTGAAACATACATGAATGTCCCTAGTGAAATGAGACTTGCATGAAAACTACTCATCAGCCCTGCAACACTTCATTTAAAGCATCACCCAAAGTAAGTGCATAGGTAAAAACAGTCTTGACACTTCCCTTGCTAAGGAACAGTAGAAGCAACATACAGAAAGACACCCAAGTTTAGAACAAAAACATACTAGCATTAACCTAACAAATTAATACAACACTTGCACTAATTTCATTGCATTATAATAACAGCAGATAAGGTTTCTAATTTAATAAAGTAAAACAGACCAACACATATTTCAACTAACTGTAGTGTTAATCATTTTTACCAGTACAATTAGTCATAATTAATGACTGTACAGAAGTGGAACATCAGCTGTAAATCAGTGCACTAGTACATGCATCTACCATTTCCAATATCGTGCATTTCACATAACCTGAGTGGCAAAACTAAATAAATACATACATACATAAAACTGTTCAACATTCTCTCTCAAGTTTCCTGTACACATTACACACTCATGCATGTACAAGTAATGACCGTTTACATTTTACCAGTCCTGTGACAGTCATCAACATACATAAACTGCATATTAATTTCACCTTAGCCTAAAACCAATGAGGCTTTGCACATTAACATTGTTCACTGAGCTGACTTGGCATAATTTTCCATTAACTTTCAACTGTATTTGCTAATTTACAGTAACTATTTTGAGCTTTCCCAACTTTATCACTGCCAAGCTTGGTTAAGCTCAGTTAAAAATGGTAGCTATACAACTACTACTGAGCATTATGGCCCATTTCTGCATTTGTTATGCAAACAAAGCGCTCAGCCAAACAGATTTCTATGAATCACAGTACTGCACATTGGTGTATCTGCTCTCATAGGTGTGATAAAGAGTTCAGCTTGTAGTGGACAAGGTCTGCAGAGAAGCACTGAGAGCTGAATATTCCCTGTCGCATAGCATGTTTTCATCACATATAACTATGCCATACCATTGGGAGATGCATCTGTAGTGAGATAATATTGACTGGAGTGCACTGAACCCTAATCCACATGCATCCAATCAAGGCATATCACACCTTATCACTTACGAACACCAATTTACATTGAATGAGACTGCATCCTCTGAACCTGCATCAACGGATCTGTTGCATGTCCACAAAACAAATAGCATCAGAAATACCAGAACTAAGCACCTAAACCTCGCCTGTGACAAACGGGACACACTGGAGAACAGGTATGTGTCACCATCCAGGTGAAGTAAAGCTCATACATGACCCTTTTCAAATGTTAACATGGACCAATGGATGTGAAATCATAAATTTACCCCTGGCTTGGCATCTATGTCCTTAATGGGCAGGGGCAACCGGTGAATGTGTACAAGCCCATATAGTAGCCATAAAATTCCTTGGGTACTGACACTTCAGCAAATATTTTGCTAAATTTGAGGCAAACTTGACTAGGCTTAAAATGGTTCTTGGGCCAATAACCCAGTAAACACCTATAAGCAATAAAGTTTTATGTCTCATCAGTCTTTGCTTTATACTAGTTCCCTCTGAACCTCCACCCCTCTCTATCCTGGTGTCTGTCCATTGTTATCCCCATTCTGTACAGCCTTCCTCCTGATATGGCACCACAAAGTATCCACTTATTACATTTGCTTTCTTGCATCTACTATGTCATTAAAGGTCCTTACTGAGACGATCCTCCATCAGGTTACCAAATAAATAACAAGGCCTCATATGACAATTTTGCACCCCACAGTAAACTGCAGCATCCCAAATGGTCTGATCATCAATTCATGGTAAATGCAAAGATCTTCAGGGTTTGCTAATGTGGTCATATATTAAAAGAAAAGGTCGCTGGAAACTTTCAAGTATAGTACAGGATGGTCTGACATCTGCATCCATGCAGAAACAGCTTAAATCTTATGAAACTACTGAGCTACTGTGCACTAGAATGTATATTCATCTAGCCTCATTTCCTATAATAAAAGCTTCTAACTCTATTGCTCCTCTTCTGCTTTTCTAACTCATTTTAGATAACCTGTGCACAAAAATACATAAGTAATAAAGCGTCATTCCATCTTTTTCAAATATAACAAAGCATCAAATTTCTCCATACTGTTCCGTACCTTTGCAATGGCGTACTGACAATAGTCTCAATAAGTTGAATAACTCCATTCACTACATCTGTAGTAGCTTCTCTTACTATCCGCCGTAGGGTTGTGCCTATAAAATAGAAAGCAGACTGTTAAACTGAATGCTACCTGCAATTCAGCACCGAATTTTCAGAAGCAGAAACCTTCAGCAATTAGTAGAAGAGAAAAATCATTGAACCACTGCCAATATATGGAGTTAGTACACTCCAGCTGTACACAAGATTTTTCAGAATGACATTTACCAGAATGCTGTACTTCACTAAAAAGTTTCTCACTGTTCTACCATCCACAACATGGCCGCAACAGATACCACACACAGGTAGAAATAAAAAGAAACACTACAAAGTGCATATGTGTGCCTTGATTCTCACAGTTGAGCAATCATGCAATTTACCAATGGGTGCACGACTTACATCCAAGAGTCTTACTGGGCTATGAAACGGTCATTGCCCTCAATGCTATAAATCAGAAGAACATTACAACATATGTATAGTTAGTACAATTTTAACAACATCAAGCACATAATGCCAAGTTAATTTCTTGATGAATGCTGCTGCTGTTAAATGTCAAATGTTTTCTGGCTTGCTGAACTCAATAACAAATCTAACACACACTGCTACTAAAGCAGTGATGCAGTTTAATATCCAAATTAGCTACAGGACTAACAAATGTCCTTGACAAGGAGGTACTAAAGCAGGTTGTAGCTGAATGATAATCTGGCAGCAGGCATGAAGAAAATGGGGATAGACAAAAGAAGGTTCAATACTTATCATTTAAATGTAAAATATTCCAGAAGGATTCCTACTGATATTCAAAGATAAGCCAATCAAATGAACTTCAGATCAGAAAAAATAGGATCAAAAGCACATTTATTCATTTTTAAAATTTAATTTTTGTGATGGGACAAATTCCATCCCTCAAAAGTGCACATGCTGCATCTCTACTTATAATGTTATCAGCTCTGTGGTTCCTAAAAATGGGGATAATAACCATTTCCCTCAGTAATCACTCCATTTGAAAAAAAAAACTACTTTTTAGTGAGTTGGCTGAAAGCGCACAGCTCATACAAACAGAATTAGACAGACTCAGCTATTTCCAGTACAAAATGCTTAGACAATAGAATACAACCCACCACAACAAATTCACAGGGAAAAGGTACAAAACTCAACACAGTACCACATAATAGAAATAAACACAATTTATGTTTTGTTGGACACTGTCTTTTTCTGAAAAAGATAGTAAACCTGCATATGCTAAAGCACTGCCAGGGATTCCCTGTTGGATGAGGAAAGTAAACTTATATTTTTTGTCTGTGAGTGATCTAGCTGCTTTGTTTTACCTGCTCCAATTTTTTTTCTGTTTTAAGAAATCTGCTTGGTCTTGTGTTTTTGTTGTATGTATGACATAGACAGTTAAATTAGGCAGCACATTTCACATTTATTTTTTTTCATTGGTTAAATTGTTTTGTGTGATACTTAAATACAAAGTGAATTTCTGGGCCTTTGCTTTTTTCTGAAAAGATTTCAAGCCTGTATAAAATAAACTAAAGCACTGCTGGAGATTGCCTGCTAGTTTTCCCGGGGTCTATATTAAATTCTCGAAAGCCGACAATGTCGAATTTGACACCGTCGACACGAGAATAGCGAAACTGCAGAACATCGAACAAGTAAACAGAAATCTCCGTAAGGGGAGATTTCCATTTACTTCAATGTAGTGCGGTCTCTGAGATGGTACATTTAAGTAGCGGGGGTGTGGTGGGTGCAGGAGGGCTTGCCCCCCTGCCTACACAGTTTATTTTTTTTTGTTTTTATTTTTTTTCTGAACATTTAGTGTTTTAACAGTTCGATCACTAAAGGTTAAATATTCGATGTTCTAATATAGACCTGTTTCCCCCCCACCCATCCTCCACTTCGTTGATCTACTTTTTAAACCTGGTGATTTTAAACTACTCACCTCCATGGTAAAATGGGCTTAATAAGCTCTTCCCTTTCTACACTGCTGTTGGTATCCTGAATTATTTATTTGCCTTTGCTTGTGCTTGTATTGAAAAAGTGCATTTTGGCTCTCATTGTCCGTTTTTCATTATCTATCTAGCTCTTGGAGAAAGTACTGTATTTTTACTCTAGTGAGCACTTGTTTTTACATAAAGAGGTCAGTGGATTTTCCATCTAGTGCACTGGGAGGTAGTCTGGCCTATTTAGGTTGGGGAAACACGAGATTTCTGCATGTAGTTTTACTGGCTGGAGGGTTTATTAATCAGCTTATCTTGTTTATAATGGCTTTATAAATTATATATAATTGAGTGGCTCTTGGCTCATTATATAAAAGTACTTTTATTAAACAATCAAACTTTTATAAGCTGTTTAAAGTACAATTCTGTATCCGTAACTTTAAGTTTGTTTATCACAGCATTTTGTGTATTTTAAGTTTGTTTGTGGCAGCATGTCACTCTGGACACTCCTTTACTGTGTTTTTACATTAGGAGAAATGAGATTACTTATGTAGTAGCAGTGGGTGTTTACCCAGTCCATCTGAGCACACAAAAGGGGTCCAAGTATTTTTTTGCATTTCTCTTATACACTGTGCCTGTACTTCAGCAATTCAAAAAACTGTACTGTCTGCTACTGCTTTAAGTAGTTAATTGCACTGTATTGCATTGTATCCATTAGTTGTAGGTAGTTTGTGTAGTCTTTGTTACATGAGGGCTCCAAACCAGCTACATTAAGAAGGTGCTTTTCTGCACCCTTGTGGCATAAGTGTGCTGATCTAACCCAAATTGGGAATTGTTGGTGGAAGGCTTACTGTATGCTTTCCTGATTGGTAGTTACCTTAAACCTTGTTTCTCTTTTGCTTGTATTTAAGTCTTGCGTTTACGTGGTGCTGCCCTTTGCGCAGTGGCAGTTAGCAGTGCCCTGTATAGAGGCAAAAGCCTAAAAGCTCAATTTTTTCTGTAAACAGCTGTCAGTGAAACCCTTCCAAGCTTTTAGAGTAACTCAGTTGCACACTGAGTAGCACTGTTGTATTGATCAACCAGTCTGACAGGCAAGTGTATCCTGAAGCAATGTAGCAATTGTCTCATGTACACAGACAATCACTTACTCCTAAAACAAACACATACTTTATGTGAGAGATGTAGTTACACTGTGAAACTGGAAGCAAGACTCTTGCATAAGGACAAATCGAATGCCAAACGGGTTGTCAGCACACACGAACATCCCACGCTAAATAAGAACATACCACAAGCCCACATATGTGGAGGTATGCACTAGTAACTTAGCAAAAGATCAGAGGCCTCCCAAACAGAAACCACTTGCATATATAAAACACAAAATAGCACGCACACACACAGACACACACACAGACACACACACACAGACACACACACACACACACACACGTCCCAACAAATACATCACAAAACCTAATGTATTGGTCACAGGTGACTCCATTGTGAGACACATGGATGTTCCCCCCACCAGACTGGATAATGAGTGGGTTACAGTTAGCTGCCTGTTAGAGCCAAGATCCGTCAAGTCACTCAAGCGCTCAACAACAAGCAAGTACTGGTATGATTCCGTCACAGTCCATGTGGGGGTTGAATGACTTGAGACGCATCTCATTGGACTATATGAACAGATACATAACTGAGCTCATAGACTGTGTGCCTCAGGCAGGTATAAGCCTACCTTTAAGCAGCATTCTACCTTCTCCAAGGATGATGCTGCAATACAAGCAAAAAATGATAGACTTAACTGGTTTAGCTTCTGGTGTCAGTCCCAGGGACTCCAATATCTGTCAGCCTTGGAAGACATAGTCGACATGCCACACGGCTTTCCCAGAGATGGTCTACACCTGTCTCCTTCAGGCTTTCAGATACTGCTGAAAGCATCAGCCACCCATTTTTATGCCTTTTTTAGGTGGTGTCAAATTAACCACCCTCCCAACATAACAAAATCTTCTCTAGATAAACTCAAGGTATTGCAGTGCTGTAATGCTAGGAATCTAAACAAGAAAAGTACAGTTTTGTACCTACCATAAATGTAGATGTTTGAGTGTATTCACTGCTGCAGTCATTACACTTGGGTTATCCTGCTGTCAGGCAGTCCCGCAGTCGGCCAAAGTTCCAAAGTTTTGTTCCAGCGTCGGTTGCCGTCACTTCTTCCCTGACTTCAGTGTGTCAGGGGTATACAAGATGCAGCTGACGCCATTTTCTTCAGTTTTTCTTGCCCCAGATGTCAGGTGCCCCCAAATAGGTCGGCAATACATATTGATAATAAAACACACAAAAAATAAAAACAATACCTTCAGTTACAAGCAAATACACCACTTAGGTTGTATAGGATAAAAAGGTGTAGGTAAGTCCCAGCTAAGAAAGTGGGGATGGAGGGAGGGTAACCTGGACTGCAGCAGTGAATACACTCGAACATCTACATTTATGGTAGGTACAAAACTAACATGTTCATAGTGTTTCACTGCTGCGGTCAGTACACTTGGGTTGAATCCCAAAGCTGAGGTTGGGTGGCTGGGTCTATAAAGGATTCGGGTGGCTATGAGGCCCTGCAGCACTGCAGTGGCAAAGCCAGCTCTGGATTTAGAGTAAAGAGGTAAATGGTAATGCTTGGTAAAGGTGTGCACTGAACTCCAAGTAGCAGCTTCCAAAATATCCTTGGTAGGTACTCCTCTACGGTAGGCTGCTGAAGTGGCAGTTGCCCTGGTGGAATGTGGCCTAATGTTGTTAGGTACAGTTTTTCCATGCTGTGTGTAGCAGAAACGGATAGTGCCCTATCCACTTTGAAATGGTCTGCTTTGAAATAGCCTTTCTCTGTGATCCTGCAGCATATGCTACAAACAATTGCTCAGTTTTCCTGAAAGCTTTTGTTTTGTCCAAGTAGACGCGTAACTGTCTGTGTATGTCCAATGTGTGCAGAAGTCTCTCCCCTTTATTCTGGGGATTTGGATAAAATGCTGGCAAGTGAATAGCTTGGTTAAGAGCCACACTGGATACCACCTTTGGCATAAATGAACCCTGTCCTGATAAAAAATGATGAAAGGTTCCACTGCCATTAGTGCCTGTAACTCTGAGACTCTTTGTGCTGAGGTTATTGCCAGAAGCAGAGCAGTTTTTCATGACAAAAATTTTAATTCTGCTGAATTGGCTGGCTCAAAAGGAGGTAAAGTTAGTTCTTCCTAGACAAAGTTGAGGTCCCAAGTTGGTGTTGGTGCTCTCCGGGGCGGTCTTATGTTTTTAGCCCCTCTGAGGTACTGTTTTAGTAATGGATGAGAGAAAATAGGAGGACCCGTGTTGTAATGAGCTGAAATGGCAGAGGCGTGGATCTTAATTGATTAAAAGGATAGGCCTTTGTCCAGCATCTCAGTTAAGTATTGCAATATCTGAGGAATATTTGGAACAAGAGGGCCAAAGCCTTGAGCCTGGTTCCAGGCGCAGAATCTCTTCCACTTTTCTGAATAGGATTTCCTGGTGCTGGGCCTCCTGGCCTCCAAAATGACATCCATAACAGCTTTAGAGAGAGGTGTTGGCTGCTTGGCTAAGTAATCTGCCATGCAGCCAGATTTAAGGTTTTGAGCTGGCTGTGCAGGATCCGATTGTTTTGTTGAGTCAGAAGATGAAGAATTTGAGGTAAAATCCATGCTGGGCCTTGAGCCAAGTTCTTTAAGATTGGGTACCAGTGCTGACGTGGCCAGTCTGGGGCAATCAGGATCATTTTGGCCTTTCTTGTCTGGATTTTAGGAGTAACTTTGAAAGGAGAGGCAGTGGTGGGAAGGCATAAACTTTTACGGTTTTCCAGCTGAATGAGAGCATCCAATTTACATGCTTGTGTGTGGTAAGTCCTTGTGCAGAATTTCTGTAGTTGGCAGTTCAGAGGGGAGGCAAAAAGATCTATTTCTGGGCGCCCCCATTTTTGTGTTATCATGCTGAATACTTGTGGATTTAATTTCCACTCGTGAGGATCCATGATGTTTCTGCTTAAGTCGTCTGCCAGAGTATTTTTCTTTCCTGGCAGTAATTGTGCTTGCAGATGAACTTGATAGGTCAGTGTTGTGTTCCACAAAGTCATGGCTTGTCTGCAGAGGGGATAGGAATGAGTGCCCCCTTGCTTATTTACCACATAACTGTGGTGTTGTCAGTCTTTAGTAATAGTTGTCCTGGATGCAGAAGGTCCTTGAAAGCTGTCATGGCATTTTGTACAGCTAGCATCTCTTTTTAATTGATGTGAAGATGCATTTGGTCTGCGGCCAACTTGCCCTGAATACATTTTCCTGCCATGTGTGCTCCCCAGGCGTAATCCGGTGCATCTGTTAGTGTCTGTCTGGCTGTGGGCAAAGAGAAAGGCTGTCCCTTGTTGTGGTGACATGCCTGTGCCCACCATCGAAACTCCTGTTGTAGGCAAGGAATAAGTGGTACTACTGCTTCCAAACTGTGACAGTGTTGAGTCCAAACACTTTTTAGATACCATTGTAATTTCCTCATATGCAGTCTGGCATATGGTATTAGTAGTATGCAGGACGCCATGAACCCCAAGGCCTGCAGAATTTTTCTTGCAGGGAGTTGTTTTTTTGTTGCCATCAATTGAAAGTACTGAGTCAGTTGTCTTTGCTTGTCTGACGTGAGATAAGCCATCTGGGCAGTTGTATTTAAGCTTGCACCTAGGAATATTCTCTCTTGTGAGGGCACTAGTTTTGACTTCTTTTCGTTTATTGTGTACCCTAGGCCCATTAGTAATCTTTTTACAAACGCCAGAAGCTTTAGTAGAATATCCTTGCTCTCTGCTTGAATAAGGCAGTCGTCCAAGTAGGGATATATTTGAATTCCTCTGTCTGCAAAATGCAATTACTGGTGCCAGGCATTTTGTGAAGACCCTGGGTGCAGTAGATAAGCCAAAGGGCAGTGCAGAGAATTGGTAATGCATTGTGCCAGCTATGAATCGGAGGTATCTTCTGCAATTTTTGTCTGATTGTGACATGCAGGTATGCCTCGATGCAGGTATGCCTCGGAGGTCCAAAGTAACAAGCCAAGCCTTCTTGCCCAGCATGGGAAGAAGTTGCTGTATTGTCAACATTTTGAATTTTGGAACACCCAGGTAAGTATTTAGAATAGATAGGTCCAGTATGGGTCTCCAAGCTTTGTCCTGAGGACCAAGAAAAGTCTTCAGTAAAATCCTTGTTCCTGTTGTGGCACTTTTTGAATAGCTCTCGTGTCCATGGGGGCTGTAATTTGTTTTTGTGCCTCTGCCCATTGATTTTGTGGCAGGTATGGCATTCCTTTTGGCCTTGGTAGTGTGTGAAAGTGGAAACTGTAACCTTGAGACACAATATTCAGTACCCATTTGTCTTGGGTGATTATATGCCAATTTTGTGAAAAAAAGTGCTAGTTTTTCCCCTAAGGGAGGTGTCAAAAGGTAAGTGCTTGGCATTTGAAACAGGAAGTCATTGGGACTGTTTCTTATAAGGTTGTGACTTGTCTTCTCCTCCTTTTGGGGTTGAAGCACCCCACTGTCGTGGTCTGCAAGAGCCCTGGGGCTGAGATCTGCCTCTTGGGCGTCTGAATCTGCCTCTTTGTGGTCTGTCTGGCACTGGAAATGACCAATTTTTGGAAGGCCAATTTCTGCTAAAACGAGTTGGCTGTACCTGTAAGAAATCCTTCACTGTTTGCATAAATTTTGCCTTATCCTCCATTTTCTTTAATACCTCTTCTGCCTTAACACCAAACAAGATACCATGCTGTAAAGGAGCATCGAATAATTTTGCCTTAACATGATCCGGTAAACCTTGTTCTTTTAACCAAGCATGCCTTCGAATCACAGATCCTGTAACTGCGGCTCTACAAAACGCTTCTAATGAATCAAAACCACACTGCAGAGTATGTTTTCCCACTTGTTCAGTTGCATGCAATAAATCCTGCATTTTCTTATAGTCAGGACCTTCTGAGCTTGTAAGCATTTTCGAGACATTAAATATTGTTGGTATTTAAGCATGTAGAACTGGCAATTTAATGCCCTTACTGCCAAAGTTGCAGAAGTGTAAACTTTCTACCCCCATCTATCCAGTGCTCTAGAATCCCTGTCAGAGGGAACTGGGTTTTTAGCAGTGGAAGCCTTTACCCCTTTGGGACCCTGGGTCAGCAGCAGGGTTTTTATAAAGAAATTTGTGAGAGTCAGGAACTCTATAGTACCTGTCTGGCTTGACTGGTGCTGGGGGCAAAGAATCAGGGGTTAAACTGGATTCAGAGATCACATCATCCACAATATCTAACACAGGCAGAATAGCAAGGGGCCTGTGCTGAGGCAATAAAAGAAAATCTGAGCCTTTTCTTGGATTCTGAATAATCCTGGCTCTCCCAATGGAAATGCTCCCTCATGGTATGTAAAGTTTCCCCGAGTAATCCTCAGGAGGAGAGGCTGAAGGGATTGATTCTTCAGCATCAGAGTCCTCATAGGGGGTAAAGAGTATCCCTGTTCTGAAGAGAAATCAGAAGAAATGGAAACCTGGTCAGAGGAATCAGTCTGTATCCTGCCTAGGCCTTTTATCAGGAGGGGGATGGGAACCCCTGATCAGAGTAATTAGGTCTTCAGTCATTTTGAGCATCTGTTTCTTAGGCATGGAGGCCTGTCCAGGTGAATGCTGCACTTGTTTCTTTGTCTTTAATGGAGTTTTAGACTTGGTTGTTGTTTTGATGGTAAGCTGTGAAGGTCTGAAAACCCCCTCAGAAGCCGATGCCTGCTCAGCGGCTCCGGACCCATCTAAAGGGTTAATTTCCATAGGCCCAATACCTTGAGTTTTCAGAGGTCTAGTAGTCTCCACGTGGGAGTCGGAGGTGGCCTGTGGCTCTGAGGTAGCAGGTGTCAGGGGCTGCGAAAGCGCGAACCGGCGACTGGCCTAGAAGAGGCTTCATCGTCTGTTTTAGACCTTGGATGCCTGTCCCTATCCTTGTCTTTGCGTTTTTTGTGTATTCCGGTCGTCGGTTGTTCCGACGGCATGGTGTAATTGCGCCTTCGGCCAAAATAATGGCGAGCAAAATCAAACCGACGTTTAATAGTGCGCTTATTAAATCTAGCACAAAACTGAAAACTAGTGACATCGTGGTCTGGGCCTAGGCATGGAATACAGTAAGAATTAAAATCCTTAGGAGGTATTTGCTTCCCACAAGAAATGAAATTATTAACTTTTACTGACATCGGTCTGAGGCAAGAAAATGTTTCCCCAAAGGGGTACTTAGCTTTATTGAAGACTTCGGTTCTGAAATTCGAATATCTCAGGAGTCGGCCGACCGACACTTGCGAACTGCTTTTGCTTCAGGCACCGTGCGGCAAGAAAGACTGAAGAAAATGGCATCGGCTGCATCTTATATACCCCAGACGCACTGACGTCAGGGAAGAAGTGACAGCAACAGACGCCGGACCAAGACTTTGGAACTCTGGCTGACTGCGGGACCGCCTAACGGCAGGATAACCCAAGTGTAATGACTGCAGCAGTGAAACACGAACATCTGCATTCCCTGGAAGGTTTAGAAGATGCTGACATTTCTGCATTCACCGACAGATGGTTTGAAGGTGCGGAAAACACCCAGGGTATGCAGGACTACAACTCCTTCCATACCTTCAGACTACAAACTGAGCATGAAAGAACCAAAGGACGACATGTATCCATCTTCATTATGGATAAGTACACCTCGAGACAGTATGGCTGTCTTGAGCTACCCCATGTCCAATTAAATACAGGCAAATCCCCCACCACATCATGGCTAGTTATAGATCCTCCACCATGAAGTAGGAAAAGCATTCCTTAACTTATAACACCTTACTCATGGGCGATTTTAATTATCCACCCATCAACTGGGAAAGTTACATGATCACAAACATGTTGGCTCAGAGATTTTTGGATGTTGTCAATGCAAATGCCTGGAACAGCTAGTCAGCACACCCACAAGAGGCTCAAATGTCCTGTACATAGTTACTCACACTGGAAAGCATTGCACCCACGTGCACACACGTGTGCACACAGACACACGTGATGTCCTCTCTGGTAAGATCAGATCATAAATCAGTCTTGTTTAATGCAATTATAAAAGACTGGATACCCCATTAAGCTCAAAAAAAGCTTAAGAATTTTTCAAAGATAAATTACCTCCTACTAAGTGATGGTTTAAGAAGTTTTAAAGCCACCTCAAACGCAGATAACATGGTCTCCAATGTCCTGTATAACCATTAAGCACTTGTATAGAATTGGCTGTACCTGACTAGATTAAAACCAGGTCTTGCAGAAAAAGCAAGTCACCCTAGTGGACCCTAGTATAAACAGGCTATACAACCAGAGAGAGAAACTAACATCCAAGACCAAGAGAGAACTGGCTCAGGAGACAGAGAAATCCCTCTGTAGCTTAAACAATCAAATTACAGATCTTAAGTCCTCCAAAGTTAATTAAAAAGGAAAAATAAATAGGCTTCTTAGCTAAGGAGAATCACAAGGCATTCTTTAACTATGTTCAAAATCTAAAAGGGAATACCAGTTCTGCACTGAACTGGTTGTGGTTTGCACCACCCATACTCAACTGGAGGTGACAGCCAACTTGCAAGCTGAGAGATTTGGAGCAAACCCCTCCCCCCAAAACCACTCCAGTTACCCCCCCCCCAAAGTATACCTGCCACCATTCCTTAGCCTATCAACAGAACAGGTCATCTTGGTGCTCTCAAAGGCCAAAAACACAGCATCAATGTGACCAGGCAACATCCCAGTTGCCTTTTAAACAATTTAAAACATAACCTAGCAGACTCACTTGGATCACTGTTTACCCACAGCCTGAGAACTGATCATATTCCAGAGGAATACAGAACAGCAACAGTGATCCCTCTGCACAAAGGGGACCATCAATGAACCCTGAGAATTATAGACCCATAAGCCTGACTAGCCTCATCTTCAAGGCCATGGAAATAATCACTATGGACCTTATACACACACGCTGGTTTACAAAGTCCTGAACATGTGAGAAAAACAGACAAATGAAGGTTTTGTAAAACAAAACTGGAAACAAGTCGCACACCTAGTTGCTGGTTGTGACACACTAATGGCAGAAGGACTGTATATTGAAACGCATAATAATGTGGCAAGACTGTTGCAACTGGGGATTGTGCAAACATTAAAAAGTTTAAAGGTACAGGATATAAAATGGGATAAAGTAACAGTCAGAGAGACTGAAAAAGTTAAGAAAAGCCTCTAACTGGAAAACCCAAGGCCCAGCTACAGTACCTAACTTTTGGCTAAAATTATTAACTTCTTTGCATGAGGATTTAGCCATGAATAAGAATTTATATGTGCACCCCAGACAGACACCACACTGGCTAATAACAGGCAAAACAATGCTCTTACTTAAGAGTGAGCCTGCAAGCTATCTTAAAAATTACAGACCAATAACTTGCCTTCCGATGATGCATAAACTATACACGGGAATTGACGCCGACAGAGTTTATAGTCATTTAGAAAAAAACTCATTTATGGCAGTAGAACAAAACGGCAATAAAGGAAAGTCATATGGAACAAAGGATCATTTGTTGTTAAATAAAGTTAGTGGAGAACTGTAAAAAAGGGAAGAATCTAAGTATAGCATGGATTGACTACAAAAAAGCATTTGATAATATCTGACATTCATGGATAAAAGAGTGCTTAAAAATGTATAAGATACATGCTACACTGATTATATTACAGTAACCATGAAACAGTGGCAGACTACTTTGCAATTAAGCCATGATAAAGGACAGATTATTATCCCAGGGATAAAAATTCAAAGGGGGATATTCTAGGGTCACTCTCTGTCACCGTTGCTATTCTGCCTTGCCATTAATCCATTAAGCTGTTTACTTAACAGCTTACCCCATGGCTACAATTTGGCTCCTAGAAAACACAGTCTAATGATTTCTCATCTTCTCTTTGTCGATGACTTAAAACTGTATAGCTCATCAAATGAGGAACTAAAAGCACAGCTGCAGTTTCTCAAAACTTTTTCCGATATTACAATGTCATTTGGTCTTGATAAATGTGCAAAAGCAATGTTTAAAGCAGGAAAACTGCAGCACCAGGAAAACATCAGTTTGGGAGAAGAACTTGAGCAAGAGATAGTGTGTAAATACTTGAGAATTGATGAAGGATCAGCAATAAAACATGAACAAATGCGAATAAAACTCAGTAAGGCATACTTAATCTTCAGAACAGCATTGCCATCTAGGAACAAGATCCACGCTACAAATCAATTTGCTCTTCCTGTCCTAACGTACAGTTTTGGAGTGATGGCCCCAAAAAGTGTTGGATCGATTAGATATTAAAACAAGAAGGAAGCTTCAGGCTCACCAAATTATTTATAAAAATCAGTGTATACCAAGATTATATATTCCCTGCTCCAAAGGAGGGATGGGTCTCCTTGAAATTGATTACATGTACAGATCTGCAATCGTGGGACTCCACACATATCTACTGACCTCAAGTTATGAAACATGAGGAGAATAAATTTAAGATGACTTCTCTTCTTAATTTAGCAGAAGCATATCTCCATCAAGCAGGAATGGAAATCAAACCAGAAGTAGATAAACAGGCATCAACTGAATGTGCCAAAAAAAAAAAAAAACAAAAGAAAGAATATAAGGAGAAGGCAAGAAATGTGGAAAAAGCAAATATAGTTGCAAGGGAAACACTAGAGAATCTTGCTGTACTGAAATGCCTAATTTCAGTAAGTCGAGACAGAATGCACTAAAGTGCAGTTACGCGAAACTGCAGTATGTCGACTATGGAAATGATAAATCTGCTATTGTGGTGTCGTGTTCGTGACGTGCAGTGCGATTTGTGGATTTATCTGGGGTTTTAGGTAAGTGGTCTTTGTTTAAAGGTATTGGATAGGGATGTTAGTGTGTGTGTGGTGGTGTTTTTCTGGGTTTGTGTGTTTAGTGCGACCTCCGAGTTAGTATATTTAAGTAGGGTGTGTGTGGGTGGGGGAATGCAGGGGGGGCTTGCCCCCCTGCTTATAGGTAGGGTAGGTGTGTGTGTATTATGTTGTTTTTGTGCGTTGTTTTGTTTTAGTGTAGTTAAGTAGGTGTACGTGTGTGTGTTTGTATGTATGATCATGACTGTGATATTCGTGGTTTTGTGTGCTCAGGTATGTGGGTGTTCGACTATTCAGTCTCAATACTGAAATTCAATATTTCAGTATTTCGAGATTGTATAGTGAATCCAGTTACAAGTATAGAAAATTTCTGGAAGAGCCTCATGTTGATCAAGAACGAATGCTTAAGGAGACGTTAATTCAAACCAAGAAATGAAAGGTTGATATTGGCAGCCCAAGATAGTGGGCTACGTACATGCTGGTTTACAAAGTTCATTGAACATGTGGGAGAAACAGACAAATGTAGGTTTTGTAAAACAGAAATGGAAACAGTCGCACACCTAGTTGCTGGTTGTGACACACTAATGGCATAAGGACCGAACACTGAAAGGCATAATAATGTGGTGAGACTGTTGCACTGGGGATTGTGCAAACATTATGGTATTGAAGTGGCTGAAAAACACTGGAAACATGAGCCACAAACCATCATAGAAAATGATGAAGTCTATATCACATGAGATCACCCATTACAAACAGTTCAAAAGACAGATGCTAGAAAACCAGATATAGTGGCCCAAGAAAAGAAGACAAACGTAGCACTGATCATTGAAATAACCACACCCAGTGACTACAGTGTCTTGTGTACAGAGAGAGACAGTCATAAAATACCAGGATCTGCAGGCAGAAATGAGCAATGTGGAAGAATGATATCCAGACAGTTCCAACAGTAGTAGGAGCAACGGGTCTTATAAAAAAAAAGAATCTACAATTGTATTTAGGTAGGTTACCAATCCATGTAACTCTGTATGAATTGCAGGAGTCATCATTACTGGGCACATTGCGGATGCTGCGAAGAACACTTCTGGCTGACATGAAGGACTGAAATAATACTAATTTCATGAACTTTAATCATACTTTGACTTAGGAATGGGGTCCATTCCTGTCATGGTATTAGAAACCCAAAATATTTGGAGAAATTAAAAAAAAAAAAAGTAAGGACCTTATTAACGAGGACACAGGTAATCTCCAAACTCTGGGCCCAACACAGTTTGGATTCATTAAAGGTAGGTCATGCCCGTCAAATATGGTTGACTTCTTTGAGAAAGTCACCAAGGCCCTGGACGAGGGAAAGAGTACATACCACCTATCTTTACCTAGGCAAGGAATTTGACAGTCCCACACTCAAGTATTATACAGAAACTCTCCCAATTGGGAATTAACCCTCTACATTACCAGATGGGCAGCCAACTGGCTCACCAACAGGGCACATACTGTAAAAGTGGGTGACTTCACCCCAAGCAAAAGCCCAGTTATCAGTGGTGTACCACAGGGTTCTGTGCTGGGCTCCTTACTCTTTGAAATTCAATTTTCAGAAGTCCATTCAAACTTGGATGGCCTGTGGCTGACCAAGTTCACTGACGATTGTAAACTGGGAGCAATCACGGAGTCCCCCAATGATGCTAATATAGTGAAATCAAGATAAACGCACACAAATGATTGGAGCCAAAGTCATGGATTAAAGTTAAATGCAAAAAAATGCATTATTATTCTTTTTATGAAAGCTAATATCCCTGCTAATTGCATTACCGACAGCACCCGCCTAAGTGTAGACCCACCAATAAATGCTTCACCACTTGTCAATGAAGAAACAGATTTATTACAACAAAACTAGCAACAATGTAAAGATGTATCTTTTGTATGAGCTAAAAACAAGTTAAGCGCTTTCACCCAAAGCATTTGGGCTTCATCAGAACAACTCCTTTGAAACTCCAAGCTTAAATGCTTTTTTTGGCGCCAAAATTTTTTTTAAAACTTCAGAAAATTTAAAGGAGCAATGTCCTTTTGAAATTAATAAACATAGCGATTTCAATAAATGCTGTCATATAACTTCATATACATATAATATATATAATATAGAACATATAGAAATACATATGTATAAAAAATAACACACATATTAAACCAAGAAACCTATATTAAAATATTTGTAGTGTTTTTTTTTTTTTTTTTTACTTAAAACAATAAAATGACTTACTACCAACTAAGAAATATATAAGTACATAGTGTATAGTCCCAAACAATATATCGTATTAATATGAGGGCTGTTAATCAGTGTATATACTATCTAATCAAGTATTGTGAAAATAGAATATAAAAATTATATACATATAAACTATTGATTGTTGCCAATTGATGTATGAATTAATTTATATGTCTCCTAAACAGCCTTCTATATTAATCACAAACTTCTTTCATAATTCTATGCTCAAATAATGATCTAATACTTATCTAAATTATAAAATTTCCAAAATAATTATAATTCATACATCAATTGGCAACGATCAATAGTTTATATACATATAATTTTATATTCTATTTTCACAATACTTGATTAGTGTATACACTGATTAACAGTCCACATATTAATATGATATATTGTCTGGGACTATACACTATGTACTTGTATATTTCTTAGTTGGTAGTAAGTCATTTTATTTTATTGTTTTAAGTAAAACAAACACTACAAATATTTTAGTATAGGTTTCTTGGTTTAATATGTGTATTTTTTTATACATATGTATTTGTATATTATATATGTATATGAAGTTATATGACAGCATTTATTGAAATCGCTATGTTTATTAATTTCAAAAGTACATTGTTCCTTTAAATTTTCTGAAGTTTTTTTAAAAAAATGTTGGCGCCAAAAAAAGCATTTAAGCTTGGAGTTTCAAATTAGGAGTTGTTCTGATGAAGCCCAAATGCTTTGGGTGAAAGCACTTAACTTGTTTTTAGCTCATACAAAAGATACATCTTTACATTGTTACTAGTCACTAGTTTTGTTGTAATAAATCCATTTCTTCGTTGACAAGTGGTGAAGCATTTATTGGTGGTTCCGGAGCAGTTTGCAGTTATTGTTTGTATCCAAATTGGATTTATAAGTGTAGACCCAGTGATACATGATCTGGGTACTCGGGTTGATAGCAATCTGAACTTTGTCCACTACAGCAGTAAGGAAATCCTTCTATGCGACACATCTTACAAGTAAAGGCATCACATCTACATCTAAGGATGTTACAATTCCATTATACTTAACCCTCAGACCAATAATTGAGTACAGTGCTCCCTTTTGCATGTACCTCATGAGACACCTGCAAACAACTGGAAAGACCGGAGGTTTTTCACCAATAAACTACAGGATACACAAAACAAGTCTTGTGCAGAACCGGTCACTGTGTTCCATCTCCTACAGGTTGCTAAGGAGTGTCCTGTTCCTGGCTTACAGGGTACGCTCTGATTTATGAGTATGTAGCATTTCCATCAGGGCCAGGTCAAATTGCAGGAAGGTCACACGTTCCAGGGATCTTAGCCTAGCCTCGGACATAAACAGGTCATGCTGGAGAGATAGATACCTCTCCCAGAGACCAACACTCCTCTGGAACAAGCTTCTAATTCAAGTGAAACAGAGCCCCCTTCCTGACCATCTTCAAACACAACCTACATCAATGAATGGGTGACTGCAAATTCACTTCTAGGGTGGTTCCCATGTCCCTCTTGGACAGAGAAATTCAGTATTAACTACTGTAGACCCTTACCGCTGCGAACTACACTCACCTAACTAAAGACAACTGGGGCAGCTTGGGATAAATATGGCTAAGCTTGTAAGGGCTCTAGAGCTGTTAGCCTAGTAACCTCTTATGAACCTATAAAAATACATGCAAACAGGGAAACAATAACCACATTATTACACAGGTTGTGTTACCAAGCTCATTACTGGGTTTTCAAGAATCTCAGCTGTAATTTTCAAAATGTGAATGCTCTCAGACAGCTAGGCTTTTTGGGTATAATGACAGTTTAGTGTTCCCTACTGCTCCTTACTTAATTTTTTATCTGGCAAAGTTATCTTACACTTGCGTGAAGTGTTTTAAACCATATTTTAGATCAGGAAGGCTAAGCCAATGTTTTTGTCAAGTTAACATTTTTTTTTTTGGGGGGGGGGGTTGTTTGATGTTCTGGTTGGGTGTATTTTGGCTGAAAGTCTCTCTCTCTCTTTTTTTTTTTTTTATAAATCTGAATGCTTGGGGTGGACATTTACTTTTCATTTATTGGAACAAGTACCTGTGGGTGTATTATTAACAAAATTTTCATTTTCTGTGTTGAAGTATAGATGTTAATTGGCTTTTGTTATATTTTATTTTGTAAAGTGCATTCATGTAAGTAAATTTATCAGTAGATGTTCATATGATCCCTGCTGTAGTGTCCCACTGACAACGGGACAGGTGGTAACCATAGCTGCAGTAGCCCAAGCTATATGGGTTATATCCTGCATGGAATGTAACAGCTGACCAGCTTCCAAAGCTTCAGAGTACTGTCCATGCACCCAAACTCAAGTTTGGGTACTAAGCCCTTCAAAGCCTTTCTACTACTCAGAGGAGAACTCCTCTGTGGGATTTCAAGGACTGATAGTATGCTAAAGTTGTTCTGCTGCTGGGCAAATACGTTCCTTTCAGGAAAGCCTTCCACATTACCTATAAGGTAAGTTTTTGTGAGAAAAATATTTTAAACTAGGAAAAACTATTTTCCTTGACTGTATCTAATCTTTTACGAAGTTTAAATGGAAGTGCACTTTATTTGTGTGGTTAAAATCTGTTTAAAACTGCTTAATCTTTGGCAAAACTAATTTACTTTCTGAGGCTGGGTAAACAGTGTGAAGTATTTTTACTGTGTTTTTGTGGGACAGTTATTTTTGCTACTTTCCAAGTTTAGTGACTATTGCTGCAAAGCTTCCCCAGCAATCAGGCAACTTTTTCAGCTTGATCACAGAACAAATGGCATGTCCCTCAGTCAGACCTTCTTCCAGCCACAAAAAGAAAAAGTTAACTAAGCAGCACTTCGGTGACTCTGCTATGGCCAAAGCTGGTTCCTCAGACCATTTACCTTTCTCTTCAGTCTCCTCTGGTGTTATCCATAAGGACACTATGCAGCAGGGATTAGCCACATCCTCTGCAGCTGCTGGTGACCCCTCAGTTGACAAAGGAGAGACAATCTTGTTGGTAAAGGGGAAAAAAAGCAGGAAATGTGCCCCTGCTTAGTCAAAATTTTGTGCCTGTCCTTCAGGAAGCTGCTGCTGGTAACAGTGGTTCTGTTTACCCTAATTTTCCTGTCAAAGAGAGACAAAAGAACTAAACAATTAACTTTTTCTGTGACAGTTTCTTGGAACAGGGGCAATTTACTAAGTTTGGCTCAGGGTCTTGGGCAGGCCACTGATCCTTCTTTCTGGTAAAAGAAAAATAGGTTCCTCTTTCCCTGAAGAGGTTCAAGGATGGGAATATGAAGGGAGAGATGCAGTTCATAGGTTCATACTAGGCTATCTGCCCGAGGGCATTTATAAGCCTAGCCCATAGTTTTGTGGCTTAGTTTGGAGAAACTATGCCCATTATTTTGCTGTGCCTCTGTCAAGCAGTGACACTGAGGTAACCCCTGGGGTTATCTGCGATCTCCCATCCATTGGTCAAGATTCCTCTTGAACAAGGCCAGCGAGGTGCTCTGCCTCACATAAACCGGGATTTTGTTTCACAGCATAGGGAGTCTTTGGGTGATGAATCTATCCCTCCAGCACGTCCTATTAATAACCGTGTCGAGGTTTAAGTCTCCCGCCCTTGTGGCTCTGAGGGATCTAGATTTTTTGAGATGAAGCATGTTCATCAAATCTAGGTTTGACATGGCCTTGTATGTCAGGCATAGGTCACCTCTGAGCAAGCGGTAAGCAACTGAATATAACTGGAGTTCTTTCAGTCGGGCAGCATAAGACAGATTTTTGAGACCCTTTATCCTTTTGGTGAGGAACTTTTGTGGCCTCTCCAGCTGCTGCAAGTGTCGGGTCAGATACATTCCGAATGGGGCATTGTACTCGATCATTGGTCTGATGAGTGATGAGTATAGGGAGACTATGACTTCCCTTGATCTAGATGTGAATCCCTTCATGATAAGGTGGGCAATGTAGAAGGCTTCCTAACTACTTTAGCAATATGAGTGTCGAATGAAAGGCTACTGTCAACCTGGGTTCCCAGGTCCCTAATAACTTCTGTGTTCAGGGGATTGCCACCTATATGGTAGCTAGGGGTAACCTTATTTTTCCCCGAAGGGTATGACTATGCATTTCTTGGCATTTAACTTTAGGCCATGGCTCTGGCACCAGTTATCCGTTTCTGTGAGACCCTTCTGAAGGATATCTGTCTCGGATGTGTTTTCAACTCTGGCCCAGTTTGCAGTCATCTGCAAACTTTGTCAGCCATAACCCTCCTGTGTTTGCTTGTACTTCAGAAAAGTAGATGCCAAACAAGAGTGGGCCCAGGACTGAGCCCTGTGGGACACCACTTGTGACAGGCTTTGAGTCTGACATGGCGCCAGCAACTCTGACCCTGTGGGTTCTGTGACTCAGCCAGTTTGCAACCCTTTGATGTTTTACTTTATGAGATCAATGATCCCATGTTTGCAAAGCCACTATAGGCTTTTGTTTCCCCAATTTTGGGGACTGGTAACCAGTTTAGGCTACGCCTTTGGAAGGGGTTTGGGCCAAGTCGCAGTTCCCTTGTCAATGGTTAAAAGGGGGGGAAAAGACCCCACTTGGGGAAAAAGTTTGTGAAGGGTCCCGGGTTTTTTTTGGGAAGGGAATTTTTTTATTGGTCTTTTCACGGGGGGGGTAACCCCCGGGAATTTGTGCCCCTTTCCCCCAAGTAAGGGGTATACTTCGGCGTTGAACTGAACATTGTGCTCCCATGTTCGTGATGATGAGATAAAGTATGTTTCCTCCTCTTGTGGGGATGGTGACTAGTTGTTCCATGGCATTTGAGTTTATGAATTCCAGGAACTTTTGGGCTAGAGTGTTTGGGCTTGAGTAGTGTTCCCAGACTATATTAGGGTAGTTGAAGTCACCTAGTATGATGGTGTTCGGAGATACATTTATCCCCTCCAGTGTTTTCAGGATGGCCATATGAGGTTCCTGAGTTTGCGAGGGTGGCCTGTAACATGCTACAAATTGCAGAGCAGTCTTGCCTATGGTTAATTGCACCTGGATGGTTTAAGATGCATCGCATGATGCCACGAATCTTGAGGAGTGGGTGTCCTTGATGAATAAGAATAACACTCCTCGTTTGTAGGTAATGTCCGGGTTTTGGGGCGGAACGCATGATATGAGGTAAAACCTGATAGTGCTGGGGTGCTCTCGAGCCTTGAACCAGGTTTCTGTCACAGCACAGACATCGATGTTCTCCATACCGAGAAGGGCCTCGAAAGCGTGCATCTTGAGGTTGAGACTTCTGGCATTGAGCAGCATTACCCTTAGTTTTTTTTCTTTGTTTTGTTCTAGGGTGGTAGGTTTAGAATTTGATCCTTGCCTAAAAAGGCACTATGGGGGTGGCAAGAGCCTTTGCCAAAATCCGAATCCCAGGGGTGACTAGTGCAAGCCGTCCCTTCAAGCAGCGTGGCTTGTCCAGCATGTCATCCCAGGCAGACAGACATTGATCCCCTTTGAATGACACCAGAGTTTAAGCCAATTGTTAAAGCTGATCATCTTATCTCTGTATTGTGGCATCATTCTTGGTGAAGGTAGGATACTGCTCAAGGTCAGGGTCATACCTGCTTGGGCTACATAATCAGAGAGCTCCTCTATGTCTCTTTTCATGTAGTCCGTTGAGGTACGTCTCAGGTCGTTAACACCAGCGTGGACAATGATTGTGTCGTACTTGTACCTGCTGTTGAGGGACCTGTGTGCATGCGTTATGTGGCGGA
Source organism: Protopterus annectens (assembly GCF_019279795.1). Lineage (NCBI taxonomy): Eukaryota > Metazoa > Chordata > Ceratodontiformes > Protopteridae > Protopterus > Protopterus annectens. Next base: position 1,118,055,629 of record NC_056746.1, on the reverse strand, counting down.
TTCTAGCACCCTACAGGCAGGTTACTGTGTCCTTCTCCTTACTCTGTCTGGTGTGCGGACGTCAGTGTGTCTAACTATGGAGTCACCAATGACTAGTGTGTCTGGCATTGTGTTTGGCCTTAAGGGCTGTGACTGCTTGACACTCTGACTGTGTGGTCTATGTGTTGCAGGTGTTGTGTTCTGAGGTGGTAGTTGTTTGGGTGTCTGCTTTGGTGGCCTCTGCTGTTTTGGTAGATTTTTGATCAGAGCCTCGAGTATGTCTTTGTGTGTTTATGTGTATGATTTGAGGTTGTGATGGTATTATGTGAGACTGGGTCTATAGTGTGTGTGGTTACCTTCTCCTCCTGTCTGGTCATGCCAGTCCTATGTTGAGAGAGCTCAGCCTCCAGTTTGGCCGTATAGTTGCATCTCTCGCATGTATTTGTGTTTTGTGGGAGGAGGAGAGGGTTGTCTGTGTACATGAGGCAATTGTAACATTGCCTCAATATTCCCAGGTTCACCAGCTGAGCAGGAGAGGACATTAGCAACTGATCCTCGACATGCTAGAAGGAATAGACAGAAAAACTTAAGAAAAGGTTCTGGGGGATGTGGGTGACCGAGAAATGGGATTTGCTTTTTGGGGTACTTTCTATAACAAGAGTGCTGTATCGAGGTGATAAGTACTGTAGGAGCAAGTGCTTTGCTATACAGATAGAGAATAGTCTACTTGGGAGTCAAGTAGAGATAATTTATAGTTGTAGGATACACTAAATAGAACAGTAGTATACTTTGAGGAAGGTAGTTTTAAGGGAAAATTTGTAGAGTGGACTTTAGGTAGCCCTAATAGTTTAAATCTGATTAACCGCGCTGCCCTAATGTGCACGGTAGCAGCCTGCTAAATTGCTTAACGCTGCTTTATAGCAGGGGCTGGAAAAACAGGAAATGACCCAAAATGGCCGATTTAATTACTAGTTGCTGCTTCTAACCACTCCTCTGAGGACAAACAAGCAGCTCAGTACTCCCCACTCCCACTGGTGAGTAAAGAAACTACCTCTGGCCACACAAGAAAATGGAGGAACACAGAAGCCAAATACAAAGCCCAGGGATCAGCAAAATCTGATCACTGGAACAACTAGCTAGGAAAGTTTAGGAAAGAAGAAATATTTTTTGTTTTTTGTTTTTGCAAACAGACAGAAAAAATGCAGTAAATGCTTTGTTTTACTAAATTGCTATCAAAGGCTGGTACACTTGAGTGTATTAGCCTGTTTGTTACTTTACAAGCAATACTTTAGCCCACAAGTGCAATCAACAATATAAGCTCACAAAACAGGAAAATAAGGTAATAAAACAGTAATATAGGCACAAACAGTAGTCGAAAAGCTCAAAAGATCGAAAAATGCAAACTAAAAAGTTTAAAAATACTTATGATCAAGAAAGTTGCTTTTTCTGCTCTCTGCTGGCTTAGGAACTCTGCAGGGGACCACGAGGAGCTATGCCTAGTTCTCTAATGCCAGAAAAGCCTGCCAAAGCGTGCTTTATAGCAGGGGGCTGGAAAAAACAGGAAATGACCCAAAATGGCCGACGAATTACTAGTTGCTGCTTCTAACCACTCCTCTGAGGACAAACAAGCAGCTCAGTACTCCCACTCCCACTGGTGAGTAAAGAAACTACCTCTGGCCACACAAGAAAATGGAGGAACACAGAAACCAAATACAAAGCCCAGGGATCAGCAAAATCTGATCACTGGAACAACTAGCTAGGAAAGTTTAGGAAAGGAGAAATATTTTTTTGTTTTTTTTGCAAAAATGTAAGTGTTTCTATTCAGGTTTCTGAGTTAGATTTTTGCAGAGAGTATGCTATCAAAGAGTATGCTATCAAATTCTCCCTGTGAGGGATTCTCTTTTTTCTGAGAATATTTCCAGGATGAGCCACTGTTTTCAGAACAACAACACTGAGGTTTTGCAGTCCCTTAAAAATACTACAATTTGCTATAACTGGAATTTCCAGAACCCTCACTCGTCCTTCCCAGTGCTGTCAGCATTGAGAGGTGTATCAATTGTTTTATCAGATTTCATGGAGTGCTGTGCTTTGTAAAAGGGAGCGTCTTTCTTATCCCGCTTTTTGTGCGAGTTGGTATATGTGGGATATGGGAGATGCCTTGCCCCTCCTGCAACAATGCTTATTTTTAGTTTTAGGCATTGTTTTTGTCAGTTCTTAGCATGTAAAAAAATCACTGTGCAGCAGCAGCTTTGATGGATATAAAAGATCTCATGGTACTTACTGAAAAAGACAGTAAGTGGAGTTTCTCAGTGCCCTGGTTAAATTTCCAACAATTAATATAAATACCACCTCTGGTCTTCCCTGAAGAGAGGCCACTGACCTAGTGGGACTAACCAAGTTAACAAGTGAGTTAAACAAGTGTTAAGGAAATAAATTCTTAAGAGAGCACCTGAGAGACCATCACTTGATATCTAGAAACCTATCCAACCTCCAACAGTATGTCAAATGTCAAAATAAATTATCCCAATATCATACCAACATAACTGGGGTATCACAAGGGTCCATACTTGGACCCTTACTCTTCAATGTTTTTACCAACAACTTCACACCTCAAGACGCCTTAGCTCCATTATCCAATATGCAAATGACACTATCATAATTTCCTCCTCCAGTAACATACAACTCCATCAACTCACCTAGCCCACCTTCACCTCAATAGAGACATGGCTGAGAGAAGCCCAGCTACTTTTAAATCCTAAAAAGAGAAAACTTCAGCTTTTTTCAATAAAACCAATCTCGTCTGACTTTAAAATATTCTCAAAGGATAACACAGAAATTGAAACTGTTCCCACAGCTAAGCTTCTAGGTTTAACCATAGATAAACTAACTTTTGAACACCACATCTGCAATAGCCTTAAAAAATTACACAAACTAGCAACACTCTACAGACAAAAAACTTTCTTTGATAACTCCACCAGAAATACCCTACCCTCGCCAACACCCATTTGCTTCCCTTATATGTAGCTCCCTTATATACCAATTTACAATCTTCTCATTCACTCCAATGAGCTCAGGAAGTTTGCACTGTAACTTCCAATGGGCGGAGCTTAAGAATTTTGACAGAATTTGTCCTCACATTTCAAACAAATGTTCATATCTCTAGAAGAATAGAGGTTATGAAAGAAATAAATGTCAAACTCTTCACCACAAATTACTTTTATAGTGGTAGTATTCCTTCGGTTCTAGGTCTTAAACCCAATTTTCCAAGTCACAGTAATTACTGCATTTCCAGTATTTTATAAACTTATGATATCTCTGTAACCATCAAGTTACAAACATAACAGCAGCAAAAGTAAATTAAGGCACCAAAGTTACACACTGGAAATCAGTCACTGTACTTTATTGCAGAAGACAAACGGTAAGCGCTTTCACAACTTAATGTTGCTTCATCAGACCACATCACTACAACTGATAATTGGTTAAATACTAGGACAATTAGTATGACATCACAATTTAAAAGAGATATTACTCCACTAACACAAGAACATATATCGATATCCATAAGAAAAATGCATAAAATATATAGAAAGGTGTGTATTTACACACAATAATATTTAAAAAAGGGGGAATGTCATCCCTGATGGTTATTAATATATATATATATATATATATATATATATATATATATATATATATATATATATACATACACACACACACATTTTGTGCACATATAACCATAATAGTACAATAAAAAATATATATACAAAAAACTCCTATTTAGTGTTTAAGGCGCCTTGCCTTAAGGTAAGGAACTAATGAGGTACATCCATTCAAACCAGGATATCTATCTGCTTGTAATTTAGTGATCCATTGTTGTTCTAATTCTTCAGTGTGGTTTTCTACATCACCACCTCTATTTGTCCTTACTATTTGTTGTAAGATTAAAAATTTAAAACAATGACTACTATCTGTATTCAGGACATGATTAGCTAGAGCATTTGATTGCTTCTGGTTCCGTATGTCCCTTATATGTTCTAACATTCTTTCTTTAAAGCTCCTATTTGTTTTGCCTACATAATAGGCATGGCATGCTTGGCAAAAACAAAAATAAACATCGACACTTTTACAATCATAGTAATTCTTCGTATAAAGTTTAAAACATTTCACAGGATGAATGTACTCATTTTTAGTGTAGACATGCTGACAAGCAGCACAATTCCTGCACGGGAAGGTGCCCTGTCTGTTTGAGAGATTTTTTCTAAAAGACTGATGTTCTCTATTGCAGAGCTGCTGCTTTAAAGACACATTATTTCTAAAACTGAAGTTTGGGGCGTCACCAACTGTGGAAACCAGACCTGGTACTTCATGTAATAAGTGCCAATTCTTTTTAATAATTTCCGTATACTTATTGATGTCACTTGCAAATCTAAACACTATTCTAAACTTATTTCTATCAATACTTGTATCATAAGGTATACTTGTATCAGCACTATAAGAGCTCATGTATGGTTTACATCTTGTAGATCTCAATTTCCATGCATCTGCTATCACTCTAGTGATTTCTGAGCTAGAATAGCCTCTTGTTTTAAATTGCCTTGTAACTTATTTAAAGCAACTACTGCCTCTTCATCATTATTATGTAGGCGTAGGGTTCTATAGACTTGTCCTTTGAGGACATTTCTAGGTATGTGTCTCAGGTGCATGCTTGACCTGTGAAGACAGGCATTGGTTCTTGTGGGTTTGTGATAAATACTGGTTCTTATCTGCTTTAAATCAGTAAGGGTGACACTCGCATCCAAGAAATCAACACATGTATCAGAAAAAGTAAAAGTAAACTTCAAAAAGTCTATAGTACTATGCAGGTAATCAATGAAATTACTGATATTTTCACCATGCCCTTTTCAACAAGACAAAAACATCATCCACGAAACGGATGTACCAGAGAATGTAGCCAAAAAACGGGTTAACATCTTCCTTTCAGAGCTCGAGCCAAAAGCAATCCCAATATGGGAAAGACAGCAAGGGAATATCAAATGGACAGAACTGCACACTTTTCAAAGAAAAAGAGGATGTAAAAACTGATCTTATTGTTAACATTTCTTCCTTTACTCTAACTAATGAACAAAACAAACCAAAAGGTTCCGAACCAGCAGGTGTAAAACTCCAAAGGTTTATTAGGAAATGTAAAAGTAAAGCGCTTTTCGTCTCCCTTAGTAGGAAAACTTCTTCAGACAAAGGAAAAAATCATCAAACACAATTTAAAACCCAAAAAAAGGGGTGTGTGTTACAAAATTACAAACAGCTGCCTTAAATTGAACCCACTGACATACCTGGCTTCACATTTAAAGTTGTATTACATTAAAAGCATAAATAAATGTCTACTTAGTGTAGACAGGGTGTCAAACATAAAAAAGTTTTCAAAAAAGAAACATGAACTTGATAAAAGTAACCAAGAATGTCTTAGTGAAGATTCATGAACCTAATCAAGTGTAAATACTGTTTGTGAGAGAATTTACGAACACATGTACCACATTAGGAAGAACAGCAAGACCAACGCCCTTGCAAGACATTGTAATAACAACCCTTCTCACGCTTTCCTTTTTAAAGTTATAGACCAGGTACTTACAGACGAAAGAGGAGGACCCCAACAATTGTTATTAGAAAAAAAGGAACTCATTTGGCAACTTAAAATGAACTCTTACACGTCACCAGGGTTGAACGAAGTTACTTCTTTGACTTGTGTTTTAAAGTTAAGAAACCTGCTAAGATCAGACTTCTTTCATCATTACTTAAACCTTAATTCACAAATGTTTAACTTGAGAAACATTAGTTTTCTGACCTCTGCTGCGCTTCGCTGTACTTTGACCCATACCTTATTTTATTTTATTATTTTTATTTGTATTTTCATTTTGCATAGTTTCGTTCGGGATTTGTATGTTTTATTTTTGTCAGGTTCTGCATTGTGGTCTGACTTGATTTTTGCTTACTTCTAGACACATACTTTTTTGCGTAAGCAACAATGAGATCTTAATGTTTAGACCCATGGTATTTTGAAGTGCTATGTTTACCTATTGTCAATGTCATTGAACACCAACAGCTGTGGATTTACTTAGGTGTTGCATTTCTTTCTTTCTTTTGTCTTCTTCTGCTACTTTATTTATTACCTTTTTCGCACACAGTATAAACTCATTTGCAGAACAATGCGCCGTATTCATGGGCACGATTGTGAACTGATTTTTCATTTGTTTGGCTATCCGCCTTTTTCGCATGCTTAGCACCTGCTTGGTTCTTGAATAAAGTACCATCTTGTGAATCCGGCGTTTTGTTTGTTTTGATTTAGACGTGTCTTCCACGCAATGCCTTGCCATATTTTTTCTGAAACAGCTGCATTTTGACTGGTTTTGGCTGCTACAACTGTGCATACTAAAAGCTTAGAAAGTGTTCTCATCGCAGCTTGGTGCTTTACCCATTGCTCAAGGAACATTTAAAAAAAATTATTTTTCATATACTGTCGTTGCATTCTGTTGGCGTTGAAATGACAAGCAATTTCTGTGTTAGATTTTTAACACAGAAATAAACATATTCGGTTATTTAACATTAGAAATAACATTTCTTTTATTAGAAACGCCTTTGAAATTCTGGTTATTGCAGACTCCTAGTTGAGTTGCACTGTTTATTTATTCATTGATTCTTCATTATGCATTAGAGATGTGTACTCTTTACTACCTTTTCTGTTAAGGAATGGATATTATATTTGTATATACTTAGTTGCAAGCATTACTTCATTTTATTTTATTTTTAATCACAAGATTCTGTATGAGTTTTGTTTTACCCTATGAAAAATTGTTTGCTAAAATGTATTTTAAGGGAAACAAACAGTATTTACACTTGATTAGGTTCATGAATCTTCACTAAGACATTCTTGGTTACTTTTATCAAGTTCATGTTTCTTTTTGAAAACTTTTTATGTTTGACACCCTGTCTACACTAAGTAGACATTTATTTATGCTTTTAATGTAATACAACTTTAAATGTGAAGGTATGTCAGTGGGTTCAATTAAGGCAGCTGTTTGTAATTTTGTAACACACACCCCTTTTTTTGGGTTTTAAATTGTGTTGGATGATTTTTTCCTTTGTCTGAAGAAGTCTTCCTAATAAGGGAGACGAAAAGCGCTTTACTTTTACATTTCCTAATAAACCTTTGGAGTTTTACACCTGCTGGTTCAGAACCTTTTGGTTTGCTTTTTGACAGTTTGTTTTTCTTCAGTTTTGGAATTGTTAATGAACAAAACAGTTTGCTTAATAAGGGTTTGTCTTTTATACCTGCCAAGAAGGCAGATTTAACTGAAATGTTAACAGACTTGAAATTGCTTGGTAGGAATTTATCATTAAAATACATGTTTCGTAATAATGAAAATGTCAATGTAAATGTATACAAGAAACCTAGCACTTTTGTACCTCCCACCCCTCCAGGCATACAAAGATTTTTAGATATCTGTGAAAATGCTTTTAATGAAGCTTATACTCCTGGTACGCAAGGCTGCACCTTTCATAATTTAAATGCAGAAGAATATAGGGCTCTACATGAATTGCAGGATTTACATTTTCTTATTATTAAACAAGCAGATAAAGGTGGTAAAATTGTATTAATGGACAAAGATTTATATGTTAACCTGATGAAGGTTTTGCTATTAGATACTTGTACCTATCAAATGCTGACAAAAACAGCTGTAATTGCTATCACTGATAAAGTGTCTTTTTTAGTGTTTGATTTACTGATTACAGGATTAACTGATGAATCCTTATTCAATTATTTTTCAGTACAAAAACCTCTAGTTCCTAGGATTTATGGACTCCCTAAAATCCATAAACATCCCACGGTTCCTCCTTTACGCCCCATCGTATCAGGAGCAGGATGGTGCACTGAGCCTCTATCTATTTATGTAGAAGGCATTTTACATGAGTTCTTGGATAGTTGTTGTACAGTTCTTAGAGACACAAAAATGTTTTTATAGTGGTTTGCAAAATAGAATGGAAACCATTGATAATGATGAAGAAATTGTATTCCTTACCATGGACATTGAATCTCTTTTTACTAGTATTCCAAATGTTTGGGATATTGATAGAATAAGAGAATTCTTCGATATGAATAAAAAGCTGACTACTAATAACATTACGCTAGTCTGTGCACTATTGGAGATTATACTTGAAAATAACATTGTAACTTTTCAGGATCAATTTTTTCTACAGAAGATTGGCGTGGCTATGGGCACTTCGTGTGCAAATAGCTACGCCAATCTATCACTAGTACAATGGGAAGAACAATATGTTTTGTCAGATGTTAACCCATTTTTTGGCTACATTCTCTGGTACGTCCGTTTCGTGGATGATGTTTTTGCCTTGTGGAAAGGGCATGGTGAAAATATCCGTAATTTCATTGATTACCTGCATAGTACTACAAACTTTTTGAAGTTTACTTTTACTTTTTCTGATACATGTGTTGATTTCTTGGATGTGAGTGTCACCCTTACTGATTTAAAGCAGATAAGAACCAGTATTTATCACAAACCCACAAGAAGATTTCTTGGATGTGTCACCCTTACTGATTTAAAGCAGATAAGAACCAGTATTTATCACAAACCCACAAGAACCAATGCCTGTCTTCACAGGTCAAGCATGCACCCGAGACACATACCTAGAAATGTCCTCAAAGGACAAGTCTATAGAACCCTACGCCTACATAATAATGATGAAGAGGCAGTAGTTGCTTTAAATAAGTTTCAAGACAAATTTAAAACAAGAGGCTATTCTAGCTCAGAAATCACTAGAGTGATAGCAGATGCATGGAAATTGAGATCTACAAGATATAAACCATACATGAGCTCTTATAGTGCTGATACAAGTATACCTTATGATACAAGTATTGATAGAAATAAGTTTAGAATAGTGTTTAGATTTGCAAGTGACATCAATAAGTATACGGAAATTATTAAAAAGAATTGGCACTTATTACATGAAATACCATGTCTGGTTTCCACAGTTGGTGACACCCCAAACTTCAGTTTTAGAAATAATGTGTCTTTAAAGCAGCAGCTCTGCAATAGAGAACATCAGTCTTTTAGAAAAAATCTCTCAAACAGACAGGGCACCTTCCCGTGCAGAAATTGTGCTGCTTGTCAGCATGTCTACACTAAAAATGAGTACATTCATCCTGTGAAATGTTTTAAACTTTATACGAATAATTACTATGATTGTAAAAGTGTCGATGTTGTTTATTTTTGTTTTTGCCAAGCATGCCATGCCTATTATGTAGGCAAAACAAATAGGAGCTTTAAAGAAAGAATGTTAGAACATATACGGAACCAGAAGCAATCAAATGATCTAGCTAATCATGTCCTGAATACAGATAGTAGTTATTGTTTTAAATTTTTGATCTTACAACAAATAGTAAGGACAAACAGAGGTGGTGATGTAGAAAACCACACTGAAGAATTAGAACAACAATGGATCACTAAATTACAAGCAGATAGATATCCTGGTTTGAATGGCTGCACCTCATTAGTTCCTTACCTTAAGGCAAGGTGCCTTAAACACTAAATAGGAGTTTTTTATATATTTTTTTTATTGTACTACTATGGTTATATGTGCACAAAATGTGTATGTATAAGTACACACACATACATACATACACATATATATATATATATATATATATATATATATATATATATATATAGTTTAATAACCATCAGGGATGACATTCCCCCTTTTTTAAATATTGTGTGTAAATACACACCTTTCTATATATTTTATGCATTTTTCTTATTGATATCGATATGTTATGTTAGTGGAGTAATATCTCTTTAAATTGTGATGTCATACTAACTGTCCTAGTATTTAACCAAGCATCAGTTGTAGTGATGTGGTCTGATGAAGCAACATTAAGTTGTGAAAGCGCTTACCGTTTGTCTTCTGCAATAAAGTACAGTGACTGATTTCCAGTGTGTAACTTTGGTACCTTAATTTACTTTTGCTGTGTGTTTTGGGCACCTCAGTGTACCTGCAGCCGTTTGGTTTTTGCATCTTAAGTTACAAACACACACTGTCAGCAGCATTTTATTCATCTTGCTGAGAGCTTTCATATGAAGCTAAGGAGTTCTGTCTGTGTTACTTGGTTGTTCAGATATTTAGAAAATGTGATTATATAAAATCATAAACAGTTAATATCTATTTACCTGCACTAGACAAAGGTCATATGTTAATGTAGTTGCATTTGCCATTTTGTAAGCTTTAAGATAAAATCTTTTATAACCTTGTACATAGCATGGCTTTGGAATTGATGCAAATACGAACAAGCGATATTTGAAACCTAGAGGTGTCAGTAGGAATTAACTGCAGATGCACCTGGAGGTGTCACTTGGATTTAATGAGTTAAAAATAAGCTCCAATCCTGCTACCATAAAATTGCCAAATTCGCTACAGGTTCCCCCTACCATTCCCACCACTGCCTAGCTCTGCAAGAACTAAACTGGCTCGAACTTATACAACACCTAAGCCCGGTACCGCTGTCTTCTGCACATAAAATGATATATACACCTGACAGCTGCCCAGCTCTCAAATCTGTCCTAAAACTCTACATACCTACAAGAGCCCTCCGCTCTGAAAACAAACAACTCCTAACAGTCTACATTCCAAACAAAAGAGCTGGACAGTGCCTATCCTCACATGCCACCGCCACCCTCTGAACTCTCTGTCAACAGACATTACTACCATTGAGAGCTTTAACAATTTCAAACACACCCTAAAAAAAACATTTTCTATGTCATCAGACCTGCCCCTGCTCCTTCCCTAACAGGTGAACTCCATTCACTCTCTAGGGGTTTTCCTTTCTATTCCTAAAACAGAAATTTTATCTACTAACCACTAGCATATTGGACTAACAGACGTTTCATATTTCTACACTCTTAACTTTCCCATCCTTCTAAGCATCTACTTGCATCTAATGTTCTGATCCTCATTCTTTACCTTACTCCTACATTATTTGTATATATAAAAAAAGTTTGATATCTACCACTTCACTTTAATTTAGTATGTTTTATTATTTTACCAATCTCTTTGCACTTCTTTTGTATTTATTATTGCATCTACCTCTCTATACTTATTTAGTATTCAATTATTAATGTGTGCTTTACTACTTGTTTTTTAGCTTGTTCATGCAAATTGTCTTAACTTTCATGCATCATTTAGAGTTTTTCTCCCCGGGCCGCTGATAAAAATGGGTTCCTCACCCAGTGGGACTTTCCCTGTAAACAAATGTTAAATAAATAAAATAAATAAATATCCATCCATGCCGTAGTCAAGATCTGCACAGTCCCCTCAATTCGATTTCATTTCCATGTTGTAGTCAAGATCAGCACATCTCTCTCCTATTTGATTTGCTTTCAAAGACAAACCATTGCTGTTGCACATGATTTGTTTTCAAAGACAAACCACTGCTGTTACACCAAGAAAGTGTTTTATTTGACCCTTACTGTAGCAGTCTTTTGAGTCTACATACCAAGTTTGCTGGTTCCCCTTCATAACATCTGCAATCCAAAACTGACATCTACAATCCATGACATCTAAAACCCATAACATCGAATTTCATAACATCTAAAATCTGCATCACAACATCGAACACTACAAATCACATGAAAATAACACCCTCCCGCCACATATAATGACACCAAACTAACAAACTTTTTCCTACATTTCTTCAGGGGGACAACCACCCCTGCACCCCTCAACATACCCCTGTAAATTAAAAATACCAACTACGAGATCGCACTATAGTGGGAAAAAGTTAATTTCCTAAACCCACTGTATCATGATCAACAAAGAATGTACACAATGTCTATATCACTTACCTGTATGGCCTAAAAACACATACAGAGTGGCAAAATAAACACTATATAAATAGTATAAATTCCTACACTACATAACTATAGAAATAAAAACTACAACATCTCATAGTTATACCACAGGATTAACAGATTAAACTATAAAATTTACACATTTGATACACTATGCCATATTATACATTTTAGATGGTTTGAAATTCGATGTTATGGGTTTCAGAGGTTACGGATTTTAGATGTTATGGCCTCGATGTTTTGATTTTCGATGTTATGGGTTTTAGATGTTTTGATTTTCGATGTTATGGGTTTTAGATGCTTTGAAGGGGAACCCAAGTTTGCTACCATATGCACATATGGTGATCCACAGTTCAAGTCCTAGCCTGCAGTCAGAAAAAGGGGGGGGGGAATCCCCAAAAGTTAAAGACCTACTTAACAGTTCAGGGGGATAGTGCTACTTACTCTGAGTCAAATAAAAGGCTTCCCATGTGGGCTTACTGCATTCTACTATTTAACCACTGTCTGATCCACAAAGAAACACATGCATTTAGCTTTAGAACACTGACTTTAACAAAACAATAGCTTTACATGGAACTAAAGTGAAGGCCTTATCCAAATCCATCTAGGGCTGGGTACATAAGACCTTCAACCAATGTTGCTGCAACCTCCACAAAAATACCACTAAAAGACGTGCTCTGTCACGGATAAACTCATGCTTGTGAAAGTCAAAGCAGAGAAGGTCTCCAGTATCTCTCTGAACTAGTTCCATTATTATTCTCAAAATTAGTCTGAAAACATATACAAATTAGGCTTATTATCAGTGTCTGAAGTGCTACTCCCTTTGCATACTGGGACCACCGTAATTCACAGTCATCAGTCAACACATTCTATTCTTATTCTTTTTAAGCATAATGCTTAAGGTTCAACCAGGTTATTTTTGATTTTACATAGAAAACTGGCAGATTATCATCTGAAACTACAAAGCAAGAGTTTTCTTTTTTTTGGTAAGGAATTTTATAACCCTACCAAATCCAGACAGACAATGACTTTGTTTAAACGAACACCTGCAGTTTCTAAGATTTTTTTTACTTTTTTAATTCAGTTTTTACATTTTTTTTGCATAACTTCAATTTTCATTGCATATTCACATTTCATGCATGCAAACACTTTCCTTTTAAAAAGCAAAGCTTTTTTAATTTAAAATCCCCTCTTGCCACATTCAGAAGTGTAATGGTTGTTCTTCCCAATGTTCTGCAATAAGTACAATGTCCCAGTAGGATGTAACACCATCATTATTGCGGAAAGTGCTAGTTACGGTTACCCAGAAAATGTCAAGCTGGAACAGGTGAAGAATTATAAAGCAATTGGGCAAATGCCAATGTGTTAGATTAACAGTTTTGCAAAACACTACCACTAAATGTTGTTTATGTCAAGCTAAGTGGTACTGTTTAGCAAAACTGTATAAAAATTATATGGACACAAATAAATATATATATATATATATATATATATATATATATATATATATATATATATATATATATATTTATTTATTTATTTATTTATATTTATTATCAACTTTAGCAATAGTGTTGCATTTAACCAACATTTATTTTCAGAGCATGAAGTCTTTCTCGGACCCTGTAATACCTCTCTCCTATACAAGTGATGTTAAAATTCCACCACTGACCACTAACTTTGATCACTGCTTAAAAAAATCAAGATAAACAGTAAAAAGCACAGAACGCTTGCAAAGGGCAGCACATAGTTGCTCTGCTGTTTAATGCAGGATAAAAACTGAACAGCATTCGTGAATTTGTTAAAAAATGCTAAATACTACAAAAGTTCAAATCCATTTTTTCAATAAAAATTCTGTTAACCTGAACCTACTCTTCTAAATTTGATCCTCCATAAAGATTCATTCACAATTTTATACAAAGCAATATGAACCTTGAAGCATAGAACAAAAGACTACAGCTTGCTGTTTACTGACCCAAGCTTGGGAATGAAATAACAGTATTAGAAAAATGGACTAAGAATGGTAAATGAAGTGGAGAATTAGCAAAGAAATTTTGTGGCATCCTATCAAACGTCAGCAGCCAGTGTTGTGAAGACATAATACAACACAGGCCAACAACAGCATGCTGAAAATCAGCCTGAAGAAAAAGCGAGGTCTCCTCTAGCACCACCACCAAAGAACGCCGGTCACTGTAACATACAGGTGTTCTTCAGAAAGCTCTGCACACAATGCAGACACCATTCATGTGGGTAAAGTAGGTAAGTTTCCAGTCTCCATAGGTATTAGAGGAGTATATACCACATGACATGAAAATTCCTTGTAGCAAAGCATTAGCATCTTAAAGCTATACATACCCCATATGCTATAGTCCTTCTCTTGCTCGCTTGCACTCTCTCTCTAGCCATTTGCCAAAGGAATACCACTGAAGTCTAAAGAGGCAATCATTCCTTTATATAACTCCCCACTTGGGATGTATCTTACTTATTGTATCAAACAGTTAGAAAGACCCCAAAGTTTACTAATCAAAAAGATCATAGGCCTAATGTTCCTGAGCTACCAAGAGAGGCTAGAAGCTCCATCCCTTTAATCAGTACTTTTCAGATTTTTAAGGGGATATCTCTCTTGCATACAATGCCATTAGAGATCCCACTGTCCTGGACCTCCTGTTTCTCCACAAGTCCAATATCTCTACCACTACATAAACCAAAGACCTAAATCTTCACAAACAGATACATTTAAAAAAGATGATGTGATAAGTTTGTAATTCAACACCTCCAAGCCTCTGGAATAAACTTCTCCTGCATGTTAAGCAGTGTGACTCACTACCTTCCTTTAAACATAGGCGACTTGATGGGTATCCACAAATTTACTTCCGGAGAAAGCAGGTAATATCTGAAGGGGTAATGGCAAAATGAGACTTAGTGGCCTTGGAATATCTTTAAATCTGTATAAACAGAGTACAAAGGATTTGTTCAAATAAAATCACTTTAGCTAGAAGATCTATGAGAGACTCTCTCTCTGACACCCTCCCTGTCGGAGGAATAAAGATTTCTTGTTACGTTTCGAGTGGTTTATTCCAATAGGTAGGTAGATGGACGAGTGTTCTTGTTCTAACAGAACTAACACAATAAGAACATTCATCCATCTACCTACTTAACTGATTAAGCAACTTGCAAGTTAAACAAAGGTGTCTTTATTTCTCCCACAGGGCGGGTTATCAGAGAGAGAAAGTCTCCTACATCTTGTAGCTAAAGTGACTTTATCTGGACTAATATTTTTTACTCTGTTTCTTGCTAGTCCTGTCACTCTCTACGATGCAATATCAGACCCAGCTCAAGCTTTCTGATTACCTATGTAATCTTTATATTATAGACAAGTGCGCACACACACTTGCATGCCTACATACAATATTTATATTTATCTACACACAGACACAGATACCTCTTCTTTCATCACTATTCACATCACATCCTTTATCTACCCAGCACAGACAATACAGTGACACCTTACAGCCTGTCTTCATGATAATAACCCTACATCATCTTTACTCAGCCTTTCTCTTACGCAGTTTACCTACTATCTATTTCATCTTCTACCCCATCCAATACATGAGCCAACCATTTTCTCTACTGGCACCTCAACTCATTTCCTTGGTGTTGCCTCTCAAAACTTGTCTTTTTAACCTTTTTCATCCTGCCATACATGCTGTATAACTTTCACTTCCACTAGCACATATGCTTTTCTCCCCCTCACACCTCACTTTTGAGAAGCATGATGTTGCAAATGATTTTCTATTTTCTTTACTTCCATTTTCTTTGTTTTGATCCATTGTTGAACTAGTGTATTAAATTTTACTCATGAAACGAGAATATTTTACCTACTGATGTACACTGTCTTTTGTAGAAAACAAAGTAAAAAAGGAACGCAGTTTTATTTCAATTCGCACTCAAACTGCTTAAGGTAACCAATTGCTTTTGAAACTTTTGCACATGTACTCATGATAACAGGGATTGCTGCATGGCTTACAAATAGGACATGGCAAGTATCATACAGCAAAAGGCCAGGTGAGATTCAAGGTTACAGTCAGGGTGTCCGACAGGGGTCTGTCTTAGACACATACTTGTTTAGATTGAATCTTTCAGGTTTTTTTCATCTGAAGTGTTTTAAAGTCAGTATGCAGATGACTTGAAATTGTGTAAACTGATTACATGTGTTACTGACAGAGCATGTCTGCAAAAGAACTCGACTAAATTGACCATTAGGGTACAAGAGAATAATATGCTGATAAATACATCAAAAACTAAACAGATTATATTTGAGAGACATAAACTGGCCTTAAATGAATTTACAGTTCCAATCACAGTGTGCTGTATTAAATACAGTACACCATGATTGAAACTGCAGATTCTTTTAAGGACCCGAGTACAGGGTAGAGTTTCTCTAATCATGTCAACCAATTGGTTAATGATAGTTGCAGAACAACAGGATGTATAAAAGATGTACAAAGTCTAAGAAATCAGAAAATATATTCATTGTTTACTACTTACATTTACATCGAACTCGAGTATGGAATAACAATACGGAAACCTTTAAAGAATACAAGCATGAGTAAACTGGAAAGAGTACAGTGGAAATATACCAAGGACATCCATGGATGTGAAAATTTAAGTTATTATGAAAGACTAAAATATCTGAACTTGTACAGTGTCTCATACAAATATTTAAGAGGATACCTTATTCAAGTATGTAGAGCATTTAGGAAACTACCCGTGGAAATCTTTGGGGTTATCAAAAAGTAGCAGAGAATCATCAGACAACATATATAGAAAATTCTATAGGACTGAGAAGTGTACTAACTTATTCTCTGAAGGAGTGCATGATGCATGGAACAGACTTCCAAATCACATTAAAGTAAGCACTAGTTTAGATGTTTTTAAGAACAGTCTGGACACTTATTATGGGAACTGTTTTAATATATTGGCAGGCTAGGAGGGAATCGATGCCCGTGCTTTTTACATATCCATATGTATTAAAGTGGAAGTCCTCCACTGAAAAGGTGGAACAGAGGAACTTGTGACCAAGTTGGACAATTCCAGCAAACAAATGTTACTAAATAAATATATGCATTATACAAACACACACACATATATATATATATATATATATATATATATGTATAGTTTCACTTCATAATACTGAAATATCAAAACAATGAAAATGAGAAAACTTCATAATATGGAAGCTCAAAATACCAAAAATCAAAATCCTGAAAACTCAAAATCCTGAATGCCAGTATACTGAAAATAGATAAGATACATATACTGACTATAAACAAAAACCTAATTACATTCCTTCAAATATAAGCATGGGGGGCAAGCCCCCCTGCACCCCCATGTGGGGGGCTGTGCCCCCCACACCCCCTGCTACTTAAATGCATTAACTCCAAGACTGCACTTAGTATAGTGAAGTGCAATCTTGGACTTGATATATTTAAGCAGCAAGGGGTGTGGGGGGCACAGGGGGGTCTTGCCCCATGGTTATACTTGGTGGAAAATAATATGATTTATCTTGTTTAAACTCAGTATATGTATGTTGTGTGTTTTCAGTATTTTGAGTTTTCAGGATTTTGAACTTTCAGGAATTTGGTTTCAGTGTTCTGAGTTTCAGTATTGTGATAATTCAGTATTATGAAGTGAAACCATATATATATATATATATATATATATATATATATATATACACACACACTTAATATTTTGCATTCTTTGAGGTGGCAGGCATTATGTTAAATTGCTTATACATTAAACTATTACTACGAATGTCACAATTTCTGCATCAAACACATTTCTTCACATCTGACCCTCTTTACCACACAAATATTTATGGAATCTCTCTCTCATCCATGTATTAAGTTGGGCACCTCTCTTTTGTGCATCTTTAAATGCACTTGACTCATAAGCAACTGAATCTCCTGTAAGATCACAAACTGTCTACCCCTCTGACTGGCATCTTACTTCTAATAAAATATGATGGGAGTACGCTAATTGTAACAGTAGTGCACCTACAGTAGTTTATTGAGCAATTCAAAACTGTTTGTAGCTTAACTCCTGGATTACATCTCGAGACAAAAGTTTTCAGAACTACATTACTCCTACAAATCTCCATACTGCCTGCTTGTCTTCTGGCTCCAGCATTTCCACAACTGTTCTGATTTTTTTCTGCATGAGGCTTCAGTCCCTCTAGATTCAGAGATGGCCCATGTATTTGGGCCTTATCATACTTATTTACCTTAAAATAATGTTGTCAATCAGCAACTGAACAGCACAGCTCAGCAGCATAAATAAACATCTACAGTCTCTGTAGGATACTCTGCCTCTGAAGAACAACAGTGAATAAAAGGCAATTTGTTTATACTCTCACTGTAACTGAACAACGTTTTAACTATTTATTCGTTCTTCTCTTCAAGGAAAATTAAAGCACTACATACCTTCCAGGCTCCTTAATCACTGATTTGCAGAAAGGTAATGAAAGTGTACCCTTTCAGGCTTACCAGCTATTTCACTACTTTGCAGTGAGAATTCCCGGTGACTGCAGCTGTAGCATATTTTTTCTGTAGACACAATGCTTCTGTACTTCTAAACACAAACTCCTGAGAACAAATACATTTCTTTAGTTCTGCAAATATACTAATAACAATATCTTGCGATACATAAATGCTTGTCAGAAGCAAACATACTGTGGAAGAGCTTCTAGTGTCCATGAAGTACTTAATGAGAAACCTTTCCCAAAGCGTGTACCAAATTACATGCAACTCCCTGCAGGAAAACTAGCATATCTGAAGCTAAATACCCCATGTACTACATGCACCTCCTAACCATACAAGTCCTCATGGGGAGGGAAGTAAAAGTTTTTTGCCTTGCCATTCCTCCCAAAAGCAGACATCCCCCAAGTTACTAATTAGCAATATTCAGAATGAAGCAGCATTCCCATGCTTGATCAGAAAACACCATTAATCTCAAGTATGCAACATACTTGGGAGCACAAGACAGAAGCAACAGTAGCAGCACACATGGTACTCTTGTACAAGGAAGGAAGTAGGAAAATTTGGAAACTATGGGGCTGAAACAGTAGTGCCACAAAAAGTTGTAGATTCTGGACTAAAGGGAACAGTCAGTCAAATATGGCCCCAGTTTTACAACTGGCTAATAAGTAAGCCTGACAGAGGAGTACCAGAAGACATTACCTGAACTTCAGCAAGATCTTTGGGCACAGTCACCCAGTGGAAGCTGGAAAAAAAATAGAGAAATTGGGTGCAGAACCAACATGCTGAAATGGATTGCTACTTGACTGAATGACAAGATAAGGAGGAATGTAGTGAAAGGGACAATGTCAAAAATAAGGAAAGTAGCTAGTGGAATGCTGCAAGGACAGTCCTGGTTCTAGCAGTCTTCAGTGCATTTGTTTCAGGCATCTCTGAAGGTGTACAGAACAGGATCAGCCTCGTCACTGGTGGCATGAATATAGGTGTAGCAGTTTAGTGCAGACAAATGCAGTGTACTTGGACCAAAACTATTTAGGTATGAAATATTAGCAAGGAGAAGTGAAACTGATGGTAACAAAATGGAAGAATGATCGAGGGAAAAGTGATCACACATGGATCAGGCCACTAACAGCAGAGTGAAAGGGCAATGGCAGTAGGAAACAGAACGCTGCTTTGCATCCTGAGGGGGATGTTTTTTAATTTAAATATTTCAACCAAGGTACATCACCCAAAGTATGGCATACAGCAATTGTGATGTCACTTCACAAGTGTGACCACACCACAGATCTGAAAATTACAGGCGCAATCAGTCTGACAAGTTTCATCTGCAAAGTCATGGAATGGGTCACAATAAACCTGATAAACTACTTGATCTGCAACATTCTGGCTTTTTTAGAGAGAGATCCAGGCTAACACATCTGGTATATATGTTTGACAAGGTAGCATAAGCCATGGACTGTAGTCAAGGGAGAAACTACATCTTGACCTTGCAAAGGCACTCTATGCCATACCACATTTAACAAGCTAAATGCACTCCAAACTGATCCCTAAGTAGTTAGAGGGACAGCAAACTGGATGAGGGCATGAACCCACAGTGAGGATCCATCATGGATAGGTGCCAAGACCTCTTATTTTGCACATACTTATCGGACCTCCATATCAAAGATATAGATCTCTGGTTTCCACGTTTGCAAATTATTATAAACTAGATATCATACTCAAATCCCCTTCTGATATGCAGAAGCTACAATGTGAACACACATATATTAATAGCTGGTGCTCAGAAAGCATGCTATAACAAATTAGTAAAAATGCAATATTGTTGCATCTGGTAGAAAAATCCACCTACCTTATAGTACAGAAAACAGTACAGTCCAAAATGACATGTGAGAGACCATGGAATATGGGTAGATAATTATCTTTGATCATCATGTCGCAATTCTGGTTAGGAAATCCTCTGTAGCACAGCCAATGGCAAAAGGATGCTTCTTCTAGACCTAAAGACATCCTTACCCCCTCTATATTCTGCAATGACCAGGCCCATCAGTGAATACAATGCCCCCTTTGGAATATGTCTTATTAGACATATCAAGCAACTGGAAAGATCCCAAAGGTTCCAGACTTATATAAAAAAATCACAGGCCTAAAAAACTTGAGTAACCAAGAGAAGGTGGAAGCTTTCTCCCTTTATTCAGTGCCCTATAAACTTCATAGGAGTTCTGTACCTTCCCTTGTGGGCCATTAAGGATCCAGCAGTCCACGACCTCATATACTCATAAAACAGTCAAGCAAATGCTGACAAAATATATGAATCTGCTTCAGCAAATAAATCACAGTGGAGAGGTTTGTCACGCAACTACCACCAGTTCTCTGGAACAAACTTCCACTCAAGATGAAGCAATGCAACACATCATCTTCCTTTAAAAAGGAATTAGACAACTGAATGGGTACCCAACTTGCCCTCAGCATATCACACCTTTAAAAGGTGGTAAAGGTGGTTACTTGGTAGGTATAAATGGTCACATAGCCCAGTTGTCTTGTAGATTCTATGTAAAACACACAGTACTGCAACAAAAATCTGGTCATTCACAAAAAGAACTACTCCTGCCCAAGAAGTTTAGGCAATGCTACAATGGCAAATACTCATAACAGTTATTCTTGAAATGATCAGTTACTAATGCTCCTTCTTTTATCAATTTGCATTTCACATTCATTACATTCTACAGTAAGGTAGTCGCAATTAGAAGCATTTTACACAAAGCAAATAATGTCAGCATTTGGTCTTACCTTGGCATTTAGGCAGCAAGTAATACACAGCAGACATGGTAACAACACTCTTTTCAATATCTTCAATGAGCTTTCCACAGCCCTGGATTGAGAAAAAAAAACATTAAGAGGAATTTAACAAATACGAATCTTCTTCTCATTACAACAGATTTACAGGGTAAACGGATAAGACTTTTTAACTGGGCACGAGAATGTGACCTTTAGTGGTAAACAGTGCTGCCCCTCATTTGCATGGTGCTAGTCTTAAGGACGCAATAAAGGAATTATTCTCACACTACTGCTATACCCTCTTAAAACCAGTCTCAAGAAAAATGGACACAAAATGAAATCCTCTGCAACTGCCTTATTCCAAAAAGAATAAATGTTCACATAAACTGATGGACTAAATGCCTTGAATAGGAACTGAATGATCACTTGAGACCTATTTCTATGCAACACACAGACTGTGCTGGTAAATAAGTTAATTGCTCATTGTTGACAAATATACATGACATTTTTTCACCCTTTGTTTTTTCACAAATATGCCCACAAATCTGCAAATTTATTACTTTTGAGCTCAGTTTTTCAAAATGCTATCTATGAATCACCACAACCTGAAATAGGACAACAAATTTCTGAAGCAAAATGTTTGCAAAAAATGTAACTACATGACAGCATCCAACAATTTTACAGAAGTGCCATTGAAAATTCTATCCTAAAATGTATCAGAATAAGATTAACTAAAAATGAGTACAGCAACAATATTATATTAAAATATACAGTATATAATGTTTATGTTTAAGTGGTTATGCATTATAATTAATATTCAAACTGCAAGAATTGCACAGCTACATGCAATGAAGTACTTTGTGTGTGCCAGGTGCTGATATTTCCAAGCACTCATGAACTGTATGGCACTCTTCAATCTGGACTCTTAACTCAGAACATCCCTGGGAAGCAGTAATATATCAGTACCATGCATGTCAGGATGGCAGAGTGGACTAAGGCACCAGATTCAAGGATAAACCTCCTTTTACAGTTCATGGCTATTCTGTTCGCCACATGGAGGTGTGGGTTCAAATCCCATCTGGTAATTTAACTAAATACAATCCTGGGTATTGACTAGAGTATCTATGGTATTGCATTGGGATGAAACAGCTAGGCTGCAAATGACCTCCAGGTCGATAGCCTAGTAACCTCATATGATCCTATGCACATCCCTTAATTATTTATTCCCTGCACATCCACACTTACAAACATATGCACAAATACCAAAATACATCTACTTACATACATATATACATGCATGCAGTATGAAAAATGTTTCTATGGTACAAAGTGCAGACATTCTCCCTTCAAGTATTTAACATTTCTACTTTTGACATCAATAAAAGAAACTCCACCCAAATCTAATTAAAGAAAAAATTAAATAAAAACACAGAGTAACCCCCGCCAAAAAAAAATAATAAATTTGCCATTTAACCTCTGAGAGATGAAATATGTTCAAATTATTCATTCATGTATTCCCTCTCCAATTATCCTCAATCCATTTCAGATTCACAAGCAGCCCAGAGCCTATACTTGTAAATGTAAGGAAAATAAGCTAATTCTGCAGTGGAGACTATTATGTACATGGCATGAAAACCCATGGAGATGTGAAGGAGCATCAATTCATTTACATGTCTTTTAGGATGTGGAAAAAATCTCGTCACCACATGAAAATACATGCAGACTCTGCAGAGACAGCATTCCAGTTGAAGGCCAAACTGACAAACCAAGGAGTGTGAGACAGCAAAGTTAATTACAGTACCACTGAGAAACCCTTGTTTAACTTAAGCGTAAAACCAAAATAAAAGGTGGAACATGGCACACAGGTAAAGAAATCGAAAAACAGCCTTAATGGCCAGATGACATCTCAGGCTGTCTTCTAAACAGGCTAAAACAAACTAGCATCACCACAAAGTACCCTTTTCAATCATAGCTTAAACACAGGCTTTGTTCCTGTGGAGTGGAGAGCAGCTACGGTTATTCCTCTCCAAAAAGGTGGCCTAGCAAAAGACCCATAAGCCTGAGCAGCCTCATCTGTAACGCCATGGAACTTATTATGGGTCTCATAAATAAAGACATAGATGACCTCCAAAACTTATTCCTACCCAATTCATCTTTGTGAAGGGCAGATCCTGCCTGTTAACTCTGGTGGATTTCTTTGAAAGTGTGATCAAGGCCATTGATGTGGGCAGATCTGTGCACACAGCATACCTCGACTTAGCAAAGGCTTTCGACACAATCCCACATTCAGGCATTACCGATACACTTAGCAAACTGAATGTAAACTCCTTTGTTTTAAGATGGGTTGCCAACTGGCTCACAAACTGGACACACTATCAATGTGGGTGACGCCACATAAACCAGCAGGCCTGTTACCAGCAAGGTGCCATAGGGGTCAGTGCTGGGCCCCCTACTGTTTGGTATACACTCCTCAGAAGTTCAGGCCAAAACTAAAGGGTTGTGGCTGACCAAGTCTGCAGATGACTGCAAAATAGGTGCAATCACTGAAACCCCAAATGATGTCAGTATAATCCAGGAAGGTCTTACACAGACCAGTGACTGGTGTATTAGTCACAGTCTCAAACTGAATGCAGATAAATGCATCATCATTCCCTTCAGCACAATGTCCCTTGACACTATAAAATCAACAATACGCCAAGTACCCATGAAGTGGTAAGGGACCTGGGATCACAGGTTGACCGTGACCTTAACTTCGACCACCACATGTCTACCATTGCAAGGAAAGCTTTCCATGTAGCTCACTTGATTACTAAAGGCATCACCTCAAGAGCAAAAGAGGTTATAACCCCTATATACTCAGCACTTATCTGGCCCATAATTGAGTAAAGCACCCCATTTGGTAAGTGGTTTCTAACAAAGAAGATCAAGAGTCTCCAGCATGTGCCTTACACAAACCGACTGAAGTCCCTGTCACTATACTCCATACTGTATAGACTTCTTAGGGAAGACTTGTGCCTGGCCTACAGAGCAACCCAAGACCCAAACCTAATGAACTTACTGCATATTCATAAATCAAATGGGTCAAGGCCTACCCATTCCAGGGACTTAAATATGGCTTGCGACTTAAATAGGATTTGCTGGAGAGAGAGATTTATCTCCCAGTGACTGCCATGTCTTTGGAACAGGCTACCAACTCATGTGAAACAGAGCACCTCTATGAGACTGTTGAAGAGGAACCTGGATGAGTGGATGGGGCACCATAAATTCTTACCAGGGCTAGTGTCCAAAATAATCCTGGACATGGACAGTCATCACTAAATGCACATATTGACTAGTACTTCTACAGTACTACACTGGGTTTAAATGGCTAGGCTTAAAATGACCTATGGGTCGATAGCCTAGTAATCTCCTATGATCCTATGAAATGGACACGATTGTAACAATATAAACTAAGTAAACTGTCATTGCCTTGGTAGAAAAGGGTAGAACCTGGACTACGACCCAGATGATTAGACTCCATTAGGTGTACCAGTACTGAAAAAGCTGAAAGGAGGACTTGAGAGGAGTGAAGGGATGTGCCTTCTCACCTGTCCTAAAGGGACGGTGTACATATCCAGGGATGAAAATTCTGTTTGAGTTTTCCACTCAAGAGCGAAGAACCTACACTGGCATCTACTTAGAAGAGGGAGGAGGATGTCGGCAGACTTATGTCCAATGCCGCAATTAGGGCAGAGTGAAAGGGGTGGCTGTCTCAGGTGCAAGCCATTAAGACATGCAATCAGTGCAGCAGAAAAATTGGAAATTGGGCTCAAGTGAAGTACCACCTTCATTTAAGCAGATCTGTGGCTGCTTAAATGATTGTCCTTGGAGGTTAGTAACTGCAGCAATGAGCTAGTAGAAGCTCTTTACTACAATTCTGAGTTTTTTTTTTAAATGGGTCTTCAACTTTAATCTGAAGAGGACACCAGTCTGGGAACTGCTAAGAGGACCAAAAGACCTAGCTACATACTCCAAGCTATGCCCACGGCAAAGCACTACTAGGCATATGCAGGAACACAAGGCTTAGCATTCTATATCCCTTTAAACTAACTCCCTGGATGATAGCTGTTTAGCCTTCTAGGGGATAAGCTAGTGAATGCCTGTCTAGTCAGTAGGTGTTGCTCTCAACCCCCACCCTCCAAAAAATGCATATATGAAAATAACCTAAAAATGGGATACCCCTGTATAGTATGTAGTACAAAGGTTGCTAAAAATAAGAAACATATAGGAAATGAGAAAGAAAAATAACCGCAAACTAACTTTGTTGTAAGCACTTGCAGCACTTGCATCCTAAGGAAGGACTTCCTCAGATGACCACGTTAAAACAGAAAATAAACAAATCTGCAGTTGTCCATCAGAAAATTTTCAGATAGACATTTAACGAAGGAACAAAAGCTCCCTGTAATGACAGGAACAAAAATGGCTCGTCTAAATTCAATATGAGGTAACTTTCAAGTCCTTACATCCTGGAATCAAAATCTAACTGCTGTGTGCATCTATGTGCAAAATACAATTCCCTGTAAAGGTCAATAACAAATGTTGGACAGCGTTTGATCACAGAATTCAAGCATTTGTCATCCTTGCAATGTGACAATCTGCAAAGCTCCCCAATTCTTTGTTTACATAAAGCATCTCTATATGGCTTTTCTACATAGCAAGACATTCAGAATTTACCAATGATGAACTTACACTACCAACTATAACTAATTTACATATTAGCCAATAAAATAGCATTGACACGAACATCCTCTCCCAACTATACAGATGCAAGAAATGACTCAACATGAAATATGCAAGAAATGACAACATGAAATATGCATGTTTTATGCCTAACAATCTCCCCAAGTTCTACAGCTGAATGTCATATGTTCCTGAGAGCTTTTTTTTTTTTCCCCAAATATCACACAGTCTTCAAGATACAGTCCTATAATGGTAAGGCCAACCACACTCTACATATCTGATAAGCTACTGAGTTTTGTGCAATTGGATTCAGAATAAAAATATACATAAAGATGTGTTCTAGCTAACACATCTGTTAAATAACAAAATCATGTGTGTGTGGGGCACAAACACCAGAACCAAAAGAATATTAACTTCTCAAGAAATTATATCTTCTGTCAAGTTAAATGTTAGAGTAAACCGTTCTGACAAGTGCGTGCAAAATAACATCTAAACATTAGAGATACAGACATTTTCTTGTTTTTACATCACAAAGCTCTTGCTATATACATACAGTACATTCACAGGTCAATACTAGGCTGTTGATCCAGAGGACTATTAGTAGCCCAGCCACAATATCCCAAATTCTAGACACCCCCCTGACATGACTAATTTATGCAAAGTTTTAACCCTTTTCTATGAGGGCTTGAGGAGCCAGACCCAGGATGCATTTACAACTGTCAATCCATTCATCCAGGTTACGCTTAAATGGGTTTATTTTGCTTTACATCAAAATAAGTTTATTCCATAAAAACAGGGATTCCATTTATGCTTCGGTGGAAGTTAAGATCTTGAGTAGGCATTAGTAGTTATGCTGATATACAGGAGGTGGGATCCTTTGACAGAGGTCTCTTCTCAAGACTCTGTAGGAAACAAAATAGAGAAAGCACTTTAAAGAAGTCTCAATGAACTCATGCCATCGATGATCTTAGTAAGAAAATGCTACAGTCTCAAGCTGAATCATATACATAGCTATGTAAAAAAGGGGCCAGTATACTCTACTATAGGCTTAATAAGGGAGGAGTACAGAGGGATCATAACTCCTTTAGATCTGGAAGAAAACCCCCTGGTGATTAGTCTGGCAAGATAAAAGGATTTCCTAACAGTGGATACATGGTAGTCAAAGGACAGCTGTTCGTTAAAGTGCCCAAGTACCCCAAAAGAACGGTAATGTGCATTACTATAATTAAAAACCTGGTACAATGCTGAAATCATAAACGCATCCAGTGGAAAAAACAAAAGGAAAGTCTGTCACACAGGAGATACCCACATACCAGGTTTATTGTAAAATAACTCGCACAACAAACTAGAGATTCTCAAAGTGCCCAAGTTCCTAATGGCAGAGTCAACTTTCAAAGGGGTGCCACCTATGTGGCAAGTACATGGGTGCACAGTTTTACCCAAGGACCTAAAGCTGCACTTCCTGCAATTAAGTTTTAGGCCATGGTCCAGGCACCACTTACTAACGTTTGTTAGTCCCTCCTGAAGAATATGGAAGTTAGCTGGGCAGTGAATGACAGCTAAAAGTCTGCAGTCATTTGCAAATTTGGTCATCCACAGACCTTTGGACATCAGCCTTTATATCAAAGAAATAAACACCAAACAAAAGTGGTACAAGGACTGATCCCCAGGGACACTGCTGGTATCTGCTCTTTTCAAAGAAAGTGCGCCTCAAACACTAGTCAGTTAGCCAGTTTGCTAAACAGGTAACGTATAGATTTACATTTAGTTTGACTAGCTTGCCAATAATGCCAGAATGTGGAATGGCAGAGACCTTGGCTAGGTCCAGGTACGCAGTTTGAACCCATATGCCCAAGTTTAATGCTTCAGTGACATGCTCAAAGAAGCCAACTAGGTTTAAGAAGCAGGATCTGCCTTTAACAAACACAAACTAGTTGATTCCAGGGTTTGGAGACCACTCATGTACTTGTTAACAAGTCTCATTATGATGCATTTTATTGCTCTGCAGAAAGGCTGGTGAGACTTGTACGTCTACAGTTTCCTGTATCAGGAGGGGATTCCCCCATGCAAAACAGAATGACCACCACAGATCTCCATCCACTGGCACAACTCCAGTGGAGAAGCAAAGGCTGAACAGACATAGTAGAGAGTCTACTAGACAGTGTCTGAAGTTAACAAGACAGTAGCCCAGCATATTATCAGAACCTGTAGAGCTAGAGTTTTTGGCCTTGGAGAAAGCATTCAGGACCTGCTCTAAAGTGATCAGAGGAGGGGTTGGTGTGGGTGTGCTAATAACTTGGGGAAAGTTATGAGGAGATAGAGGAGCAACACAGGAGATGAATTAGCAGTTTATGTACTTACAATAACTTGGCATCTATGTTGTCCAATTTCATTATGCATCATGAATGAGTCTTTGGAATCGTCCTCGGATCTGACTCTGCCATTTCTTCCAGACATATGATCACAGCCTCAAACTCCTCCCTCTCCCATAATGCCTCACTCCTCTTCAAGCCCTCAGATTGAGTTTGCTGCCTCTTCCTAAATATAGTCAGAACCATAGTACTAGACAGACAAAGAAGGCGATCAACCGGAGCCCAAACTAGGAACCAGTAGGTTCCTTCATCCTGTATATCGCTCTCAGCTGCAAAAGGAAGGGGAAAGGAGGGTGGGATGTGATACCATATCTTGGCATCTGTGTTGTCCAGTTTCACTATGTAAGTAGATAAACTTCTAATCTGATGTCCATTTCATTATGCATCACAAATGGGTCAGAGCCCCCAGCAACACAAACCCTGGGAGGACCTCAAGGAGGGATATATCTGAGCACCGCAGAATCAAAGGATGCTCTGTTTCCAGAAACAATGTCCAACTTGTAGTGAGATACAAAGATATGAGCTGTGGACCAAGTAGCTGCAGCACAGATTTCACCATCAGGAGTCCTTGCAAAGAAGGCAGATGAAGTAGACACAGACTTGTAGAGTGAGCTTTAACTGGACAGGGAAGTTGCTTGCCTTATTGAGAGCAAAATGTAGAAATATAATCCGTAATTAATTTGGCTAAGGTGATCTTGGATACAGCCTGACCCAACTTATTTGGAGAAAAGGCAATGAACTGTTCAGGTTTCCTGTGAGATCTAGTCCTGTGTTAGTAAAAATGCAACTGTCTGTGAACATATAACAAATGCAGCATGCATTCGCCTTTAATGGAGTAATTAGGAAAGAAAATAGGCAAGTGAACAGTCTGGCTAATGTTTGCCTCTGAGGTGACCTTTGGTATGAAGGACAGTTTCGTTCCAAGTGAGACCATCTCTGAAGAAAGACATGGTGGTTGACAGGACAGAGCTTGCAATTCTGACACTTCTAGCTGAAATAATGGCCACTAGAAAGCAGTCTTCCAAGATAAAAATTTTAACTCGTAAGAGCTAGCAGGTTCAAATGGTTTCTGGGCAAGTCAGTGAAGTACCAAGGTGAGATCCCAAGGAGGGGAAGGATATTTTATCAGGGTGCCGAGATGAAATACCCCTTTCATAAAAGCCTGACAATCTAGAAGTGGAAACAGTACAGAGAAAACTACCATCCTTCCCTACATGGAAATTCATGACAGCCACCAGTTGTAACTTTAAAGTGGAAAAACTAGTTCTGTGCTGGAAAAGTGAGCTAAGAAACATAAGGATGTCTGGAAATGAAGCAGAAAATGGGGTCAATATTCCTCTGTGAAGCCCAAATGGAAAATCTCTTCCATTTACTATGACATACTTTCTGGGTGGAAGACTTCTGAAAAGCAAGAATAATATTTCGAACCTGGGAGGCTAGCCTGGACTTTCATGGAATCACTGGAAGTGGAGAAACCAAGTGGTTAGTCTCAGGGAATGAAGACTGGGAAAATGGCATTCTGACGGATGGGAAATCAGATCTTACCTGGGATCCAGTATGCATGGAGGATGCTTGCTGTGAGACCACAGGAGGGGGAACCATACCTGGTGAGGCCAATAGGGGACGATGAGGACTAGACTGGTCTTCAATCAGCTGGCTTTCTGTAGAACTTTGGGTATCAGGGGAATTGGAGGGTAAGCATAGAGGAGACCAGGGCCAATCATGAACCAGAGCATCCTTGGGTGACTCCCGCAAAGGGGGGGGGGGGGCAGAGTGAAGCACTTGCTTCATTTGTTGTTTAAGGAAGAGGCAAAAATGTTGCAGCAAGGCTGGGCCCAATGGCTGAATATTTGATTCGCTGCCGATTGGTTCAGGGACCACTTGTGTGGAAGACCGATCTGGTCAGTCGGTCTGCCAGAACATTGGAATCCCCCAGAATGTGCACTGCAATGAGAAAGCAGTTTGACGAAATTACCCATTCCCAAGCCCTCACGACCTCCCTGCACAACATGTATGAATGACTCCCCCCTGCTTGTTGATGTACCAAACCATCAACATATTGTCCGTCAGAATTGCAACTGTCCCCAGAGGAAAGCAGTCTTGAAAGGCTTGCAAGGCAGGAAGGACCACCCTCATCTCCACTATGTTTATATGCAATTTGGTATCTTGTCGTGGACCATGTGCCTTGAACCATGCTTCCCTGGAAACCCCCCCCCCCCACCTCAACAGGGAGGCATCTGTGAACAATGTGGCCATAGGAGGGAGAAGAATGAAAGGTCTTCTGAGATGAAGGTAGTCTGTAAGGATCCACCACTGCAGAGGACGCCTGCAAACTGGACTTAGCCTGACTGGGGTTGATAACAGATGGCAATGAATAGACCATTATACTGCTAGGGTCCAGTGGAGAACTCTCATGAAGAATCTGGTTAGGGGCACTAGAAGAATGGGAGCTGACATGGATTCTAGGGCCATAAGGACCAAATGAGCTGGCAGTGTGGAGGTGTGTAGCAAAATCTGAGCCTGCTGTCTCAAGGACCTTATTCTCAGGGCGGGGGGGGTAGGGTTGCTATCTGTGTAACTGTGTTCAACTGAGTCTCTAAGAATTCAGTGCCCTGTACAGCAGCCATCTTATATTATGCGGTGTTCAATGTGATTCCCCAGGTGATGGAACAGGTGCAGTATAATATGGATAGCCCGAAGCAGTTGATGCCTTGTAGGTGCCATTAGGAGCCAATTGTCCAGAGGGTGGCCTAATGGTTAAGGTGTTTGTCTTACAAACACAAAGTGCAGGGTTTGAGTCTCATAAGGGATAATTGGCTAGGCTTAAAATGGCTCGTAAGGGCAGTTAGCCTAGCACTAATCTATGTCTATGTCTGGAATTGCAGATGGAGGTGAAGTGTAACAACTGCCATGCATTTGGTGAACACCCAGGGGCAGTGGTTAGGCCAAAGGCAGTACTCTGAATTGGTAATGATTGGCCCCCAGCCTGAAGTGCAGACATCTCTTGATCGCCTATCTATTTTGATATGATAGCACGCATCCTGGAAATCTACAGAGCACATCCAGTCGCCCTTGCGCAGAAGCGGCAGAATGGACTGTACCACAGTCATGTGGAACTTCAACTTCTTCACAAATAAATTCAAACTGCTTACAGCCAAGATTGGTCGAAGGTCCTCTGTCTTCTTTGGCACCAAAATGAAGCATGAGTAAATTCCGCATCTTAGTTGTTCGGTTGGGACCTGCTGGATGACTCTTGTCTAGAAGTTTTTGAACTTCTAGAAGGGCACTCTCCCACTGACTGGGTGGCAAGTTAGGGAGATACAGCTCTGAAGTGGGAAAAGCTATAGTAACCTCTGGAAATTATATTCAACACCCAGGTGTCATTTGTTATGCTTGTCCAGGCTTCTGGGTGTAATGAGGGTCTGCCCCTGACTGTCTCCAGAGTAGGCCAGCCAGGCAGCACTTCAGGAGCGCTGAAAGGGCCCTTCAGAGAAAGGTTCCCTGAAGCCCCAATTTTGTGGACCCCCTCTCCCTCTGAGGCAACGTCTACCACTGAATCCTCTTCCTCTGTCTCTAGAAGAGGACTCATCTTGCGAATTAGGAAAAGGCCCTTGGGACTAGGGTTGCCACCTTTTAACAAGGGCAAAGTGGGACATGGGGGTGTGGCCAACATGACACTGGCCACACCCCCACCACGACATCAGAGTTGTTAAAGGAGATGCAGTATTAGTTATGGACACAACATTGTGACATTACAGCATACTGAAAACTCAAACCATTTAAATGAAGTGAACTATTACTGCAAACACACGCATTAATCAGTTGCAACAGTAAATAAACTTTAAAGGAATAAAAAACACACTACTCATTAAACAGACACTCGTTTATTTAAAAAGTTAAAAAATTCATAAACCAACCATTACTATTCAGAAAAAAAAACTTAAAAATCTACATACCACATACAAGCCAAGTATAAAATTAAGACTTTTTATCGTCAATTAAAGCTAAAGCAAAGAAAAAACACAAAACTACATACCCTAGTACTACATACTGCAACGACACCCTAGCAAATTAATGCTAAATAAAGAAAAACACAATTACAAACTACACCCTAGTACTTTATACTGCACACTAGTACACTAAATATTTTTTTTTTTAAAAGTGTATTTTGAATTTGATTTTATGGCTTGAAGAAGGGCCCGATTTGAAACAATACTGAGTAAAAGTCACAACATTTCATCTGGTAATTTACACTCATCATTAGTTCAGCTTCTAACAAGCCCACACTACATTGGTTTCACATATCTGTCCATTTACCTTTCACCAAAGAAAAAACTTTCTGCAAATACGTTTGAGGTCAGTATAGATAAAACCCTAGCAATTACCAGATATAGTGTAATCAGTTCAGGCCCTTCTTTGAAAAGCTTCAGCTACTTCTCTCCTGGGGTCAAGCTT
This sequence comes from Protopterus annectens, assembly GCF_019279795.1. Classification (NCBI taxonomy): domain Eukaryota; kingdom Metazoa; phylum Chordata; order Ceratodontiformes; family Protopteridae; genus Protopterus; species Protopterus annectens. Next base: position 1,118,022,872 of record NC_056746.1, on the reverse strand, counting down.
GTGTTACATAACTGTTCGAGATAAGGCCTAATTGCCAAGTAGTCCCTGAAAGATAATCTTCATCTACATCCTGCAGACTCAGGGCAGTGGTCACATTAAGCAAGTCACTGAAGGCAAAGGGCTCATTTAGAGATAATTTAGATAGTGTAAACAAGTAGTTGCTTTCAGTATAATCAAACCACTGTTCCAGGTATTTCACTGCTGTCTCCAAGAACACAATGAAGTATCAGTTTGTTAGCAGAAGTGCTGTCTAATGTGCTCATAAGTGCCCTAAGTTTCCCTCCAAAGAAAGCACCTTCTGCTCTTGCCTGCAGTTTTTGCTTCAGAGAGACCATTACACAAAACGTTTCCATGGCAGTAAGTGCTGATTTTTGTAATGTACTTACATGTTCATTAAAATCAACAAGAACAGCACACAGAAAGTGCAAATAGTACTGGGGCAGCGTAGGCAATTCATTCTCACCATGTTCATTAGCTAAAAGTACTGCCATATCTGCCGGGGGGGGGGGGTCTCCTCTTCTCCCTGGGAGAGGAAATAGGACTGGAGCACGGGGAGATTTTTTATTACTCTTTCAATGGCTGGGAGTAGTGACAGCCACCTTGTTCGCACATGTCTTAACAGACTCTCAAATTCCATGCCACAAAACTCAAAGAAGTCTTTCAAGTCTCTGGTCCTTGTTGCAGAACCTGAAGTGACTGAAAAGTCTCATTACAAGTACTTCCACGTCGTACGGTAGTTGTGCTGCAGCTTTTTTGGCTGCATTGTGAATGATATGGGCAACACAGTTAGCCTTCTGGAGTGATGGGCACTTTTCTTTTAATCTGGTATACACACCAGATTTCTTCCCATAGTTCACAGTGGCATTATCAGCCCCATAAGCTGAAATGCTGTTCCAGGGCAAGGAGTGCCTTTCCATAATGTTGGAAATTTGCTGTGAAATAGCCTGTGCAGATTCATCAGGGTCTTCATAGAAGTCCAAAAGGCCATTCACCACCCCTTCTTTAGAAAAATACCTCACAACAAGGGGAAATAATTTTATGTTCCCCCTGTTGGAAGCATCTGATGAAATTGCAAATGAAGTGCCTGGTTTTTGAAGGTCATGCAGGAGGCATTCCAATGAGTGCGGTCCCAAAACATTTTCGACTATGGCTTCAGCCTTGGTTCTGCCACAAGATAGTTTCTTTGCAGTGTCCGAGCCATTGTACAGCTGGCTGGCCAACTTTACTGCACAGTCCAAGCTGTTACAGGAAATACTGTGCTTAACAGCATGGAAAACCTCAGAGGCTTTTCTGCAATGATCCTAAGTTCTGGTCCCTCAAGGTTTGCGTTCCTTGCCCACTTTGTCATCAGGTGAGTGGATTTAGCTTGAAGAATAGCAGTCTTATGTTGTTCAGTTGCCTCATGTCGTGCAACATTGTTTCTTCCACCGTGGGTCACTAGAAATTCTCTCTTGCAGTACCTGCAGAACGCTTTGACATCATTGCATCTCTCGATCCAGTCAAATTCTGTTTTCCAAACGTCGTGCCACTTGCACATTCTCTTGCTGCTGGTTGACTGTGATGAAGCTGCTGCTCTCTTCATGCTTGAATCTGTACTTACCTGATGTGCAGCATATTTACCAAGACTGCGTTAGTAGGGTGCAGTAACATACTGCTGTAGGCACAAATGAACTGGATTAAAAACATTGGCACATGAAAGAACTGGCTCAAAAAACACTGGCGCATGAAAGAACTGGCTTAAAAACATTGGCACATGAAAGAACTGGCTCGTAAAACATTGGCACATGAAAGAACTGTCTCGAAAAACATTGGCATGTGAAAGAACTGGCTTGAAAAACATTGGCACACGAAAGAACTGGCTTGAAAAACATTGGCACATGAAAGAACTGGCTCAAAAAACATTGGCACACGAAAGAACTGGCTCGAAAAACATTGGCATGCGAAAGAAATGGCTTGAAAAACACTGGCATGCGAAAGAACTGAGGAATGGAGAAGAAAAGAGTTATTACAAATAGTCTGAAAAAGGTCAAATAGTAAATGAGGTAATGTAGGGGGCATTTTGGCCATTGAAAACTAACATTAATACAGCTTGTAGAAAATGAAATGCATTATTTTTACCAGCGAACATGCCCACCTCACCCCACCCCTCACGAAAAAAAAAGTTAACCACATTCACTGAACCAAAAAACACTAAAATGAATGAGAATGCACAGTGGATGCCATAGACCTGATTTAGCTTTTGACCACAGCAGTTAAAAGAAATGTATGGCACTAATTTACACAGCGCAATGATCTATTAATGAACATGCCCAACAGCAGCACTGGTCATAATCGGATTATAATGAAAACAGTACATAAGTTTATTGAAGACATCACTAAAACACAAAATACAAACTTTGCTACTTATAAAAGCAAACTACCCTGTGCTAAACCATGTCGTTGTTACAATCTCAAACACATTGCATTAACTTCTGAGCATCCATCAACAAAAAAAAAATAAATAAACAAACAGGAAGAGAGTCCGTAAACATTTTAACTTTTAAAATTACGTCTTGCAAGAGAAGTAATATAAACTACAATGTACAGCAGACTCCATGGGCTCCTTTTACCTCAAAACATAGCAATTAAAAGTAATTTACCCAGCACAGCAATGCAATAAACAGGCCCAAGTAAAAGCAGCACACCCATATTCACATTACAAGCAAAGCAGTACATTTGAACCTTATTAAAAATGCATAATAAATTAAATGCACACATTTACAAATATAAATGAAAACAATCTTGAAACAGCTTCGGCAAATTGTCAACATGTACCTACTAGACTAATAAATGAATTACATTAACTGTTAACATTCCCCCACAAAAGGTAGACTTGTACCACATACACACAGACTTGCAGGAACTAACAGGAAAAATTACCCAAACAGTATATCCTAACTTCCTGAAAACAGCATTAAACTGCACACATTTCCATACAAAAAAGTGCAAACTATATCTGCAGACAATACCCAGAAAAAGCTACGACAATAGAAATACATCACACTAAATTTATATTTCACTGTCCCCCACCAGAAATAAACAACTTCTATACACAGTTCAGCCTTTTAAAAGTAATGCTTCCAAATCATACCCCCAAGAAATAATAACAATTACATATACATTCAGGTTTTATACCTTTAAAAACTACTACTCAAAAATATCAAAATAACCACACTGCACAGATTTAAATACTGCGTACTGCACCCCCATCTACCTCTAAACATTAAAACAATTAAACAATATATTCCCATTTTAAACTACTACTCAAAAATCTCAAAATAACCACTGCACACAACATCCCCATCTACCTCTAAACATTAAAAACTTAAATAAAGCACAATATTCCCATTTTAAATAACTAAAGCCACAAAATGTTATTATGTACTTACCACTATCACAGTTATTGCTGGGCTAGCTTGCTTCTTTCCTGCTGGAATGGCTAGTTGGATGTTCAAGCAGTGGCTGGTCTGGCTGGCAGGCTCCCTTGCAGGCTGGCTTATTTGCTGGCTGGCTTCTTTGCTTGATGGGCAGGCTTCAGAAATAGAAATGTCAGATCTTTTTCGTTCGCAGCTGTACAGCTTAGTGCTCTACAGCTGCGACCTTTATTGGGCTCTTCTTAGTAAATCTTCGCCCCCTCCAATCCCTGCAGCCAATTACTGTGTTGCATTACTACCCGGACCTAGCAGGGAATCTCTCTAACTGCAGGTCCGGGTGGTGACGTAGCCGCACTGCCGTGGAAAAAACAGAAGTATTTTTGGCTTTTCCAGGGTAATTGTATTCGCGATCGCGAAAAGGGGGAAAACGGGACTTTTAAAGTCCCACGCTTGGTGACTGCGGAAAACGGGATGAGAGGGCTCAAACCCATGAGTGCCCCACTGACAACGGGACGGGTGGCAACCGTACTTGGCACTTAAGGAACCACATCATCTTCTCAATGCATTGGTTCAAGGCAAAGAGCCATTTGGGGGGAAGAAAATTTGATCCCTATGGCAGATAAGGTCTTGCCTTCCTGTTCGGTGCAGGGGAGTCTCTTACTGACAGCCCAAACAAGGCGGAACCATCAAAGGGAGTGATAATGAACAACGCCTTAAAGTTGTCTGCAAACCCACACAGCCTCATCCAGGCATTTCTTCTAATGTGTAGGGCTACACCTGAATCACCTGCTCATGAAGTACCTTACACAGTGTGGGAGATTAACTTCATCAAGGAGTTAGTGATGGAGAACATAGTGGTCAGCTGTGGAGAAACCTTTTTAAAGTCTTCTTCCAACAGTGACTGCATCAGAGGTAGAGATTTCCTTAATCAGATGTCTATGAAGGCATGTGAAGTGTACCAAGTAATTCAATGCTCACACTGTAAAAGTGGCTGAGGCATACATGCACTTTCCATGCCTGTCCAAAGCCAGATACTCCTTGTTCACAGGATGAACAGTGGAGCTCTGTTCCACGAGCTCCTTCTTGGTGGCTGTCAATACCACAATGGCATCAACTGGGTCACGTTTACTCCAAAAGGGGCAATTACTGGGGAGACAGATATTTCACCACACTTTTGGGAACTGGCTCCATGGTGTTAGGCTCCTTCCAAGCCTGGTGGGCAATAAGATCAATGAGCTCATCCGACAGGGGGGGGGGGTCACCCAGGAGGTAGATGGACCAGTCCTGAAAACCTCCAGGAACAATGACTTCTCCAAGGAAGGGGGTTGGGAAGACCATCCACCCTTCTGCTTTAAAATTTCCAAGACATTTCTGAAGGAAATATCATCAGGTGGAGATTGCTGGGGAACCTACGCCTTCGTTGAGATCAGTGTCCTCTGCCAAAGACTCAAAAACGGGAGTCTAAGAGCCTCCGCTTGCACTGGAGTGTCCAAGGAGCCTCCTCTATGGGGTACTCGGGAGAGTACTCGGAAGGCAGGGGGGACCCATTGCTGAGGGGTAAGCTGGAGGCTCTCCAGGAGGGGCTAACCATGGATCGGATGGGTGGGAGCAAAGCCCTGATCCGCAGGTGATTGGGTAGGGCCTGGTGGAAGACGGACAGTGTCTTGAGGTATGGAGAATGCCCTCTCTGCCACCTGGAAGGCAGACGATGCCAGGAGGATCTGCCCTCCCACCAGAGGAGCCGAAACCACCAAGGGAGAAAAGGACATGGTCATCCCGGATCAGACACCTCCAGAAGGCACCAGCCCTGAGCTGTTGAAGGCCATAGTCCCCAGGGGAAGGGACAGCTCTGAAAAGGTTGGAGCAGACACAGGCGCTGGGACCTCAGGACTGACATCTTGGACACAGGACCCACTCCACTCCAAGAGAATCAGTGCTAAGCTAGTCAGGGACACTGTCAAGAAAGTCGAAGAAATGGATATCCTGCACTCAGATGATGGCACACTCAGGAGTGCTAGGCCCTGTAGCTCCTAAGCTGAAGGTTAGATCGGAGGAGGCAGCTGTGGAATCAGGGTTGGTATTCTCTTGGATCAAGTATGTGTTGGAGAAGGCAAGATCCCCAGCTGGATCTGGGCTTTGAGAAAACTCATCATCCAATCTATATCGGAGTGGAATAGCTGAGAGGAACTATAGGAGATGGAGGACTGGGTTGACCTGACTAGCAACAGGCTGGGTCAGACAGTTTGGACAGGTGAAGACTATTTACTCAGATGTGGAGTATGGTTCTGGGACCTCTGATCCGGGTGTGTCTGACCTGACAAGAGTCTGCTCCAGAGAAGAGGAGTTGTGGATTCGACTGGTCTCCCCACTGGCTCCAACTGACTTCTTGGACCTTAAGTCTGTGGGTCCTGCAGAGAGGTTTGGCTTAGTCAACACTGGCTCTGCTGGATCAGAGGGGCCTCTCATATCTGGAGAAGTGACAGCAGAAGTGATCTGAGGAAGATGGACCCAAAACCCTCCTGCACTTCTCAGGATCTGAGGTCTTTGTCCCCAGAGAAACAGACAACGGTCTGGGATTCAGAAACAGGGAGACGACCTCTCAAAATAAATTTATTTAGTTGATCTGCAAGGGCCCAAGGATTGAAGGCCGATCAAATACCCCAAGGCATCTCCAAATTCCCCAGACCAAAGCAATACACACCCTCTTGTGGGCACCCGAATGAGGAATCTTATACCTATAAGAGGCACACCTCTTAAATCCAGAGGGTTTGTCATAACTCACCAGCTTGTCAGACATGCTTACTGTCGTACACACAAGCACAAATCTCAAACACACACACTATACTCCAATTAACTAAAAGATACAGGGAAGGTTTTGTTTAAATGGAAGAGAGAAAGAGGGCTATGGGAAAGGAAAAGAAGCAGCAGGAGGTGGGAAAGAACCGTAACACCAGCGAAAACTATGGACAGACAAAAGGTACCTTAGCAGGGAGGGGAGGTTAATACTACATATAAAGAAATGCTAAAAGACAGAGAGATAAATAGCTGAAAAGACTATAGAATAACAGGAAAATTTCACTTATCCGAAATGAGGCTCAGAATCGCGTCTGTGCTGGAAGGTGGCTGGTGGCAAATGAGATCGGAGGGTTTGAAGAGGAGTGAGGCATTATGGGAGAAGGAGTTTGAGGCTTGGATCATATGTTTGGAAGGAATGGCTAAGTTGGATCAGAAGATCCATTCATGATGCATAATGAAACGGGCAACATTACATTTGCCTTCTATGTTGGCTGTGTCCTCAGGTGTAAGAAGGCGTTTTTGTTATTGATAAGTTCTGAGCATTGCAGGGCATTACCTCTAAGATTTCTTTTTTTTTCTCAAATGTTTTTACGTTTTCCAAAAATAAATGTTTTTATAACACTGAAAAATATACACACAATACTATATAATTAGAAGATGAAACTTGTAGCCACCAACTTCTGACATAGCTAAAGAAGGCTTGGTGGTCTTTGGCAAATGTGGAAAATACTTTTTTTTTGGAGAAATCCTATTTGCTTTTTGAGTTCCTTGTTGATCTCAAGTTCATCTCTAGATATGTGCTATTAAGGGGTCTATATCACGTTGTCGAAGTTTTACAGCATTTGTTACTGCACCTGAGCTCAAAACCAGTTTGTTTTACATTAAGAAGGTTTTATTCTGTACTCTGTTGGGAGCAGAGGGTTAAATTCAAACCATCCGAGTTGAGAACTATTGGTGGAAGTGCTCATTGTCCGTTGGCCTTAGGGCGTAACTGTGCAAATGTTTTTCATCCAGCTGGTACTTCTGTATTTGGGAACATTGCTCAGGATTTGTGAACATATTTCCAAGGATTCCTGAAAATGAAGGAGTTCCCAGTGCCTTGTATACATGCAAACCTCTCCAGTTTAAAATCCTCTATCCGTAGCTGCTCAAAGAGCTGCCAGTTTGTGCAGAGAAAAGCACCACTGCAGGTCATCTAACAGTATACTACTAAACACTCATGTAAGACATTTATGTTATTCTCCTGACCCTACTCCTTCCCATCTACTAAGGCTCTGGTATAAAAATAGGTTCTTCCTTATCATCTGTTTTTGGCGTGGTGGATATGGGCATCCTGAGGCACTGTAGTAACTACCTCGTGTTCACAGACAACCATTTAATTTTAGAACAGACAGAGTGTATGAGAGATGTAGATACACAATGGCATTGGAGATAAAGCTCTCACATACACACATGAAAAATGCAAACCAGGTTGCCAGCGTTACACCCAAAACACACACTACCAAAACTAAGGAAAGTACAGTTTTGTACCTACCATAAATGTAGATGTCCGATAGGTATGCAACTGCAGTCCTGACATATGGGTTGTCCTGCCTCAGGCAGCCCTTCGGTCGGCCAGATTCCAAAGTCTGGGTCTGGCGTCGGCTGATGTCGCCCTATCCCTGACGTCAGAGCGCCTGTGGTATAAAAGCGTCAGCCGACGCCATCTTCTTCAGTGTTTCTTGCCCCAGATGCCAGGTGCCCTCTAAGGAAGGCTAAATTTTGAAAATAGAGAAAAAATTCCAGACAAGTACAACAACATAAAACAAATACACCATAAAAGATTACCCCAGGTAGCTAAAATGAGGGGTAGAAACCCAAAAGAATACCACAGAGGGGTAGGTGGGAGGGAAAACCTGACTGTAGTTGCATACCTATCGGACATCTACATTTATGGTAGGTACAAAACTGTACTATGTCCTTCAAGGATGCAACTGCAGTCCTGACATATGGGTTGAATACCATAGCCAACCTGGGGGTGGTAGGCACCAAGACAAAGATGGTGTAGCTACAATGCCCTGCAGGACTGCAGAAGCAAACCCTGCTCTGGATCTGGAATATAAAGGCAGGTTGTAATGTTTGGAAAATGTATGCACGGAGCTCCATGTAGCAGCTTCTAAAATGTCCTTTGTTGCCACCCCTCTTAAAAAGGCTGTGGAGGTGGCTGTAGCTCTGGTGGAATGTGGCCTGATGTCAGCTGGCACAGTTTTTCCATGAAAAGAGTAGCAGAATCGAATGCAATTTCCAATCCATTTAGAAATTGTCCGTTTGGAAATTGCTTTTCCCTGCAATCCAGCAGTGTAAGCTACAAAAAGCTGGTCAGATTTTCTGAAAGACTTTGTTCTGTCCAAGTAGTAGCGCAACTGTCTGTGTATGTCCAAGGTGTGCAGAAGTCTCTCCTTTATTTTGAGGATTGGGATAGAAGGTAGGCAGGTGAATAGCTTGATTCAGGGACACCCCGGATACCACCTTTGGCATGAATGACGGATTGGTTCTCAAAGAAACTCTGTCCTGATGAAAAATGAGAAATGGTTGTATTGCCATAAGGGCCTGTAGCTCAGAGACTCTTCTTGCTGAGGTTACTGCCAGAAGGAAAGCTGTCTTCCAAGACAGAAATTGCAACTCTGAAGATGCTGCTGGTTCAAAGGGAGGAAGAGTTAATTTTTCCAGCATGAAGTTGAGGTCCCATGCAGGCACTGGTGGTTTCCTTGGAGGGTTGATGTTCTTTATACCTCTTAGAAACTGTCTTAGCAATGGGTGAGAAAATACAGGCGGATCAGTGTTATATTTGGCAGATATTGCTGAAGCATGTATTTTTATGAAAGAATATGAAAGGCCATTGTGGAGCATTTCAGCCAAATTTCTAGGATCTATGGAATGCTCATCACTGATGGGTCTTGACCCTTTTTGCTGTTCCAGATAAGAAATCTCTTCCATTTTGCTGAGTATGCTTTTCTAGTGGAAGGTCTGCGCGCCTCCAAGATGATATCTTTTACCCTTTTGGAAAGTGTATCCTGAGGAATAGTCATGGAATCTTCCAAGCTGTCAGCTTCAATGTTTTCAAGCTGGGGTGTAGTGTCCTGTAATTGTGCTGTGTCAGAAGAAGTGGCCATTGAGGAAGGAGCCACAGATTGGTGTGTGTCAAGCTCCGAAGCAGTGGGTACCAGTGTTGTCTTGGCCAGTCTGGAGCTATCAGTATGACTTTCGGTTGCTCTGTCTTGATCTTTAGTAACACCTTGGTCATCAAAGGAAGAGGTGGGAAGGCATATAGTGTTAGAGAGTTCCAACTGAAGGAGAGAGCGTCCACCTTCCATGCTTGAGGATGGTATGTCCTTGTGCAAAACTTTTTCAGATGGTGATTGAGGTGGGAAGCAAAAAGATCCATGTCCGGCCTTCCCCATGCTTGAGTTATTTGTAAGAAAATGTCTGGATGCAACATCCATTCATGTGGATCCATGATGTTTCTGCTTAGGCTGTCCGCCAGAACATTGTCCTTCCCTGGTACAAACTGGGATTGTAGCTCTATTTTCAATTGTAGGGAAATATCCCAGAGATTCATTGCCAGTCTGCAAAGAGGGTAGGAATGGGTACCTCCTTGCTTGTTTATGTACCACATAACTGTGGTATTGTCCGTCTTTATTAGTAGATGGCCCTGATGCATGAACGTTTTGAAGGCCTTGATTGCATGCATCACTGCCAGTATTTCTTTTTGGTTGATGTGCAGGTGCTTTTCTTTTTGTGTCCATTGTCCTTGAATGCATCTGCCCTCCATATGCGCCCCCCATCCATGGTCTGAGGCGTCTGTTGTTATGGTTTGACTTGTATGAGGCTTGCTGAAAGGCAGACCTTTGTTTATCTGGCTTGCTTGAGCCCACCACAGAAATTCCTTTTGAAGGCATGGAATGAGTGGGATCAATGCTTCCAGGCTGTGGCTGTGTTGAGACCATAGACTTTTAAGATACCATTGTAGTTTCCTCATGTGGAATCAGAAGAATGCAAGATGCCATGAAACCCAGGGCCTGTAGGATTTTCCTTGCAGTCATCTGGGTGTGTGTGTTGCCAATTTTCTGAAGTATTCTGGTAATTGTTTTTTTGTTTTTCTTTTGTCAGAAATGCCATCTGGGTGTTTGTGTCCAGTGTGGCACCCAGGAAAGGTATTTTTTGGGATGGTACGAGACTTGATTTCTGAATATTGACTGTGTATCCCAAGGCCTGCAGTAGGTGAATGACATAGTCCAAGTTTTTTAACAAGGCTTGTTGGCTGTCTGCTTGTATAAGGCAGTCGTCCAGGTAAGGGTATATTTGTATCCCCTGAAGTCTGCAATGTGCAATTACTGATGCCAGGCATTTCGTGAACACTCTGGGCGCAGCAGATAAGCCAAAGGGCAATGCTGAGAATTGATAATGCTCTGAGCCTGCAAGAAATCTGAGGTATCTTCTGCAACTTTGTCTGATTGGGACATGCAGGTATGCCTCCTTGAGGTCCAGAGTTACCAGCCAAGACCCCTTGCCCAGCATGGGAAGGAGTTGCTGTAAAGTCAGCATTTTGAATTTTGGCACAATAAGGTAAGTATTCAGTGCGGACAAGTCCAGAATGGGTCTCCATTGGTTTTCTTTTCTTGGAACAAGGAACAGTCTTGAATAAAATCCTTGGCCTTGTTCTGCAGAAGGAACCTTTTCTATTGCTCTCAATTGAAGTAGGTTTGTTATTTGTTTGAGTGCCTCTGCCCTTTGATTTGGTGGCAGGTTTGGCCTGCCATGTCTTGTTGGTAGTGTATGAAAATGGAATCTGTATCCTTTGTCTGTTATGTCCAGTATCCATTTGCCCTTTGTAATATTGTGCCAATTTTGTGAGAATAAAGATAATTTTCCGCCCAAAGGTGCTTCTAATTGAGCCCTGGATGGCGGAGTCAAAGTCAAGTCATTGAGATTGTCCCTGCGGAGCAGTGGAAGGTCCTGCCCCACCTCTCTGGTTGGGAGGCTGCCATTGGCGTCCTCTGTAGGAGCCTCGAGTTTGCCCTCTACCTCTGCCACGTCTGTTTTTGCCTCTTTGAAATTTGTCTGTGTCTGGAAAGGACCAATGCTTAGAAGACCAATTCCTGCTGAATCTTGGAGGCTGTACCTGGAGGAAATCTTTGACTGTTTGCACTGATTTTGCCTTTTCCTCTATTTTCTTTAAAACCTCTTGTGCAGTAGCACCAAATAGCTTATGTTTCTCTAGTGGTGCGTCTAAAAGCTTAATTTTCACATGGTCTGGCAATGTTTGTTCCTTTAACCAAGCATGTCTGCGTATGACCGCACCTGTCATTGCTGCTCTACATGAAGCTTCCAATGCATCATATCCACACTGAAGGAAATGGTTGCTAACCTGCTGAGTATTATGAACCAATTCCTGTAACCCCTTTCTATCTAATGGTTCAGGGGAAGCCAATTTCTTTTGCAAGTCATCCAACATGTATTCCTGATACTGAATCATATGAAATTGACAATTTAATGCTCGCATAGAAAGGGTGGAAGATGTATATACTTTCTTGCCCCACCTTTCTAAAGCCCTAGAATCTCTTTCCGAAGGAAGTGGATTCTTAACAGTAGTGGAGGAAACCCCTTTAGGCCCCTGAGAAATAGTTTCAGGGTCAGCAGTATGGCCCTTGTACAGAAATTGATGTGTGTCTGGGACCCTGTACCTGTCTGGCTTGACAGGAGCAGGGGGGAGGGAGTCAGGGGAAACACTAGATTCTAAGTACACATCATCTAAAACATTTAAAACTGGAGGAATAGCTAAGGGTCTACGCTGAGGTAGCTTTAAAAATTCCCTTAACCTTTTCCTAGAATCTGAGTATTCTTGGCCTTGCCATTTGAAGTGTTCCCTCATGGAATGAAGCGTTTCCCCAAAGGAAAACTCCTCAGGAGGAGAAGCAGAGGGAATGGATTCCTCCGCATCAGAATCCTCGTAGGCCGGGAAGGCCTCCTCCTGGTAGTCTGAATGTGCAGAATCACCTGAGGCCTCATCGGAGGACTGGGGATCTACCTGCTCAACCCTAGGCCTCTTGACAGAAGGCGGCTGAGAGCCTCTATCTGGATGTGGCTAAGACCCCTAATTAAAGAAATAAGGTCCTCAGCTAAACTTAAAATTTGAGAACCAGAAGTGGATCCAAGAGAAACAGATCTTGGAGGGAGAGACTTAGCCTGTTTGGCAGCCTTAGTATGTGTGTAGGCCTTAATGGACATAGATACTGGAGGCCTGGCAGCCCAGCGTGCTGGAGTAGTCTTATCCACTGAAATGGGGTTAGAAATATCCTAGGCTTCGGTCTCAGAGGGGAGAACAGAAACCGGCACCGAGCTGGCCTCTGGTACCGAAGTAACCGGTGGGGCGGTGTCGTCGGTCTGTAGCGGTTGTGAAACCGGCTCAGAAGAGACCGAGACACTCGCGGTAGGCCTAAGCGTGGTGTCGGCAGAGACCGCGGGTGTCGGTCCTTATCCTTCCGTTTTTTAGGTAAATGTGCTGTCGGAAGCTCCGACGGCATGATATAACAGAAACCTTCCCCAAAATAATCCTATGCAAACTCTGTCCGACGCCTAAGAGTGCGTTTATTGAAAGAAGCACAAGCTATACAGGCCGAGACATTGTGTTCTGGGCCTAGGCAGGGTAAGCAGTAAGAGTGGAAATCCTTATGAGGTATTTGTTTCCCACAAGTTAAACAATTATTAACTTTTACAGTTTTATCTGACATCGGCTGAGGAAAGAAAAGGTCCTCAACGGGGTACTTAGCTTTTTTGAAGACTTCAGTAGCTGAAAACACAGGAGCTGGTCGACCAGCACTTGCAAACTGCTTCTGCTTCGGGCACCGCGCGGCAAGAAAGACTGAAGATGGCGTCGGCTGATGCTTTTATACCCTAGGAGCTCTGACGTCGGGGAAAGGGCGACATCAGCCGATGCCGGACCCAGACTTTGGAATCCGGCCGACCGAAGGGCTGCCTGAGGCAGGACAACCCATATGTCAGGACTGCAGTTGCATCCTTGAAGGACATCAAACACGTAGACCCCACATATGCAGGGGTACTCACCTGTAATCTAGCAAAACCTCCAAAACCTCTTAAATGCATCTCTCAGTGGACCTACACACACAAAAAAGACAGTACCTTACATAACTGAAAAATTATAGTAACCCTGCTTTCACGCCCGTAAGGCAACACATCACACAGTCAAACATTCTAGTTATTGGGGACTCCATTGTAAGACATAGTGATGTCCTCTTTACCTGGATGAACAAGTAGAAGATCACAGTGAGCTGTCTGGAGCCCAGATCCACCAGAACATGCATGCACTTAAATCTTTACACCAGAAGTACCAGTATGACATTGTCATAACCTATGTGGGGTGTAAAAGACCCAAGACCTACCTCACTGGGCTATACGAAGAGAGACATGATGGAACTCTCAAAATGTGTCTCCCAGGCGGGTATGAATCTAACAGTGAATAGCATCCTACTTTCACCAATGATGATACAGTGTACCAGCAAAGATTAAGCCAAATGTTGAAGTCAGTTTCTGGTGTCACAACAAGAGGATCCAATATCAGTCAGCCTAGGGAGACACTATTGACAAACCATGATTCTTTGCCAGAGATGGTTTGCACTTGTCACCACTTGGCTTTCAGATACTGGCAAAAACTTTATCTAGCCCATAGTGTATTTTTTAGGCCATGCCAAATTGTTAAATCCTCCCTCTAGCCCATAGTGTATTTTTTAGGCCATGCCAAATTGTTAAATCCTCCAACATAACAAAAATCACTCACGACTACCAAAAGGTACTGCTGCTGCATTCCCCAGAAGCACTCCTCACCTTGGAGAATGCAGACATATGTGCAGTCACAAAAACATGGTTCAGAAACATGGGAAGCACCCCGGCTATTATAGGACACAATGCCTTTCATACATTTTGGTCCCCTTCAGCTCAGGATAAAACAAAGAAAGGTGGAGTCTCAGTGTTAATAAAGGACAGGTACACTAATAGACTGGTCCCCTTAACACGAGTCTGGAAAACTACAGCTCCTACCTAAACCTACTGGAATCTCCTAACATTCAGATGAAAACCATACTTATGGGTGACTTCAACTACCCCTCCATAAACTGGGAGACTTATATGACCCATAATTCACTTGCTCAGAGGTTTTTGGACTTCATCAATGCAATGCTCTGGAGCAACTAGTTGGCTCCCCAACTAGAGGTACAAATATCCTAGACCTAATACTAATAAGAATGGGGGGATGCTGCTCCCTCCGATGCATTAACTCCTCCCTAGCAAGATCTGACCACAAAACAACCTCTCTTAGTATTAAAAGTAAGCTAAAATGCCCATCAAACTCCAAATCTGTTTTTGCCAAGACCAGTTACCTCAAAGTGACAACTTATTAAACTTCCAAGCCCCGCAAAACCCAGATGAAACTGAGGCTTACTCTAAGCTATACACAAAAGAACTATAAAACCACACCCATAGCTGCATAGAGGAGGAAGTACCTGTCAGAGTCAAACCTATAATTACTATAAAAAATAAACCGCCCTGGTGGACTCCTAGCATAAATAAGGTATTCAACAAAAGGAAAAAATTCCTCTCCAAAGCCAAGGAAGTAAGGAACAGAAAACAGTGCAAAAGCACACTCACCAGTCTAAACAAAATTAGAGAGGTAGTCAAATCTGCCAAAGCAAACTGAGGCAAAGACAGCTACGCAGGTGAAAGATAAAGTACAGTTGTATACACTTAACATAAATGTAGATGTTAGAGTGCATTCACTGTTGCAGTCATTACATTTGGGTTATCTGCTTGCAGGTAGCCCTCAGCCGGCCTGATTATTAAAGTCTTGGGTGCTGCGTCGATGGCCGTCTCTTCTTCATTGACGTCAGGTAGTCAGGGGTATAAAGCATGCAGCCGACGCCCATTACATCAGTTTTTCCTGCCCCAGATGTCAGGTGCCCACATAATGGGAAGCAATTATATACAAGGTTACACCTCCAACAAAAAGCAAATACACCAGAAAGCTTAAATACAGTAAACAAGAAGAGAGGTATAGCCAGTAGAAGTCAGGGGGCTGGAGGGAGGGTAACCAGACTGCAACAGTGAATGCACTCAAACATCTACATTTATGTTAAGTGTACACAACTGTACTATGTTCTTTGTGTTTCACTGGTGCTGTCATTACATTTGGGTAGATTCCCAAAGCTAAGGAAAGGAGGAGGCAATTAGAGAGCATTAGGACCAGCTACTGGGCACTGCAAGACTGCTGTGACAAAACCAGCCCTGGATTTAGAAAAAAATAGGCAAGTGGTAATGCTTGGTGAAGGTATGAAAAGAACTCCAGATAGCAACTTGCCAACAGATGCCTGGTGTCAAAGCCATGGCCTCAAGCTCAATGCCAAAAAGTGCATCGTCATCCCCTTTGGTAAAAAAAACTCTGTACCCATGAACTGTAACATGGGCAGTAGTATACTTAACACCAAAAGTGTGATAAGAGACCTTGGGACACAGGTGGACAGTAATCTCTCCTTTGATAATCACATCGCCACAGTAGTCAGGAAATCCTTCTACATGGCAAACCTCATCACAAAAGGTTTCTCATCCAGAAGAAGAGGTCATTGTTCCCTTCTACTCATCACTCATTAGACCCCATTACAGAGTACAACACCCCTTTTGGTATTTACCTCACAAGACATCTACAACAACTGGAAAGGCCACAGAAATACCTCACAGAGGATTACCACCCTCAAACAGATGCTTACACAGACAGTCTCAAAAAACTCCAGCTTTATTCCATCACATATCGCCTACTCAGAGGTGATCTCTGCCTAACACACAAAGCTATGTCAAACCCAGAGCTGTTGGACATGCTCCACTTAAAGAAATCCCAATCCCTCCGAGCTACACACTCTAGGGACCTAAACCTTGTCACCACAATAAACAGATCATGCCGGAGGGATAGATTCCTGTCCCAGAGACTTCCCATACTCTGGAATAAACTACCTATCTATATCAAACAAAGCTACTCATTAGCACTCTTCAAGAAAAATCTTGGTGATTGGATAGGAAATAGGAAATTCACCCCGGGGATAGCTTCTGTGGCTCTGCTCGACAGTGGCACAGGAAAATAATTTTCTTGGGCGGCAATAGCCAGGGTACCTTTTTGACTGGGCTTGTATAGGCCCTAGGGCCGATAGCCTAGTACCAACCTATGAATCTATGTCCAGTACAGGAGGGATAGCTAAAGGCCCGTGTTGAGGTAGGAGTAAGAATTCCCTAAGCCTCTTTTTGGAGTCAGAGTAATCCTGGCTTTCCCAGTGGAAATGCTCCCTAAGAGCGTGCAAAGTTTCACCACAAGAGAAATCTTCTGGAGGGGAAGCAGAGGGAATGGAGTCCTCTGCATCAGAATCCTCATAGATAGATAACAGCAAATCCTGGTCATCAGAAGGAACAGAAATTTCAGAATCCTAATCAGAATCAGAAGGAAAATCAGTTCTAGGTCTCTTAAGAGGGAGAAGGCTGGCTTTCCCTAATTAGAGTAATAAGGTCTTCAGCCATTCTTATTTGTTTTTTAGGCGTATGGGCCTGACCATGCAGTTTGGACGTCTGTTTTCTAGGTGTGGATCAAGTTTTAGACCTTTAAGAAGATGGCATTGTTTTGATATGCAAGTCAGTAGGCCTGAATACACCCTCAGAAGCCGGTGCCTGCATAGCAGCTCCGGACCCATCCAAGGTAGAGACATCCGCAGGTTCCATAGTCGAAGTATCTCGCGGCATACCGGACTCTGAATGGGTCTCAGTAGAGGCCTGCGAATCTGAAGTAGCGGGTTCAGGGGCTGCGAAAGCGCTTCAATGAGTACCGGTGAACTAGCAACTAGTTTAACGGAAGTGTCGTCGGCAGCTTTGGACCTATGCAGTCTCTGTCTTTATCTTTACTTTTTTTGGAATGTCGGTAGTTGGATGGCTTACCAAAGCCATTTCGGGATAATTTAACAGAGCACCGAAATAGTTTGAGGTGAAAATGAACCAACGACGAATAGTTCAAGGATTGAATAAGGCAAAAAAACGACAGCGAGGGATGTCGTGGTCTGGGCCTAAGCAAGGAATGCAATACGATTGAAAATCTTTGAGGTATTTGCATTCCACAAGAAATACAATTGTTAACTTTTACTGACATTGGTTTAGAGCAAGAAAAAGACGTTTCAGTGGCTATGTAAATATCTCTGTTTTCAAGAATTAATATCTGTAAGGAGTGCAACTTCTTGTTTACCTTTCTAGCATTGAGCAGTGCTATTTTATACAATTGTAAGTTTTGATTATCTACATAGGTAGCTTAAGGAGACTAGCTTTGCCTTAAAAAAAAAAGACACTATGAGGGATGAAAAGTTCCTGGCCAAGATAAGGAAGCCATGAGGAGAGATATGCAGGCCATCCCTAGCAAAGCAGCCAAGAATGTTGATCATCTACTTCCATATTGATATATAATGGATCCACTTAGAATGACACCAATAGCCAAGACAATAATTAAAGACTTATCTTTTGTTTATTCTGTGGCACCATCTTGGCAACAGTAGGATACTGTTCAATGCTAACTTGACACCAATTTCAGATGCATATTCTGAGATGTTTTATCAAGTCAGTCCAAAATATGACATTAAGTCAGAAAATGTCTTATCAAGTCCCTCTTCATATGATCCAAGGATACATGTCTCAAGATGGACTTGATATATGTCGAGTTAGGGTGAAGGGACTTGGGGGCTCTAGTGAGTCTGCAGATCCTGGCACCCAAGAGACAGATAACAGTCACTCTTGTGTTTGCTCAGCTGGGTGACAGGTGCATCTATGTGTCTAACTAGAAAGTCACCTATGAGCTATTCCTTTTACTTGCTGTGTTTTTAGTAGTGCCAATACAGGTTTTTGGCTGGTTAGTATGACACTTAGTGTCCTATACACCAAATGTTCATTTAGGAGACCTTTGTTTTGTACCTTAGCATAAAAGGTTTATTTGTTGGTCTAGGACATGACTGTGTGAGGCCAGTATCATAACAGATAGCATGCTGGTTACACTCTACCATTTTTGAAAAGAGGTTGGTATCCAAGGCTAGGAAAAATTTGTACCTCTCAAATACAGAATTGTTTATATGAAGATTTAAACACTTGACAGTGAGCACACGGCAATTCTTGCATTGCCTCAATGTTCCCATTGCTAGCAGACAGTACAGAAAACTTTGACTTCATAATACTTAGTACCTGGAAAAAAGGGTACTAATGAGTGCTAATGAAGTAGGAAAGGTCTATATACTAGAACATTAGGGTGAATAGATTATAAAAGAAATATGGGGAAAGAGGGGTTAAAGACAAGTACTGCACTCTGCACTAAGCAGTCAGGAGGAGGATAACTTGAGCTTTAACAGTCTGAGGGGCTGAATTTCCCAGTTTGGTCTACTAGTGCCCACTGGTATAAGCAGATGAGATAAGACTGGGAGGAGTTTCCGGAGACAATATACAAGAAGAATTATTAAGAAGCTGGTCTTGAAACTTAAGAAAATATTGTAACACTTTACAAATGTAAGCAGGATAAAGTCCATGACAGAATGGTCACTTGAAATTAAAACTATATAATTTACAAAACATAGCTTAGAACAAAAAGTGAAGTGATCACCTTTTTTTCATCCTATCAAAACTAAAATTAATCCAAAACATAATTTTAAGATCAGCCCTAAAACACTATGTTACTATAAAGTGACGTTTTCAGTAGTATAAATGAGGTGACAAAAAATGAGACAAAGGAATGTAAAGAATTTCTCAATAAAAATCCAAGCTGCAGCTGTCCATTGCCTCTGATAAGGGCAAAGACTAAAGATATTGTTTAGCTGTACTCAAAGGACAGTAGAGGAGATACTTCAGCATCAAAAATAAAAAGTGTGTGCATCTATGTCTATATGTATATATACATGTATATTTATATATGCATGTGTATTTCTGTTACTCAAACACACTCACAATCATGTGTGTTCATATGTATATAAGCACACTATTTTATTGCATTTAATTTGTTTACCAGGGTAGAGAACTGATCAAACAATGACCAATTGCAGGCTCTGCCTAGTTACATCATATATAACAAAAAGTACAGTATTGTACCTACCATAAATGTAGATGTTCGAGTGTGCATACAGCTGCAGTCATCACACTTGGGTTATCCTGCCGTCAGGCGGGTCCATGTTCGGCCGAATTCCAAAGTCTAGGTCCGGCGTCGGTTGTCATCGCTTCTTCCCTGACGTCAGTGTGGCAGGGGTATAAAAGAGGCAGCCGACGCCATTTTCTTCAGTTTTTCTTGCCCCAGATGTCAGGTGTCCCCAGAAAGGAAGGCAATACATGATGTTATGCAAACATACATAAGTAGATAAATCAAAACAGTAGTTGCAAGCAAATACACCATAAAGGAATACCCCAAATAGGTTGTATGTTAAGGGTGTTTGTCATAAGCCCTGTCCTAAGAGGGGATGGAGGGAGGGTAACCTGGACTGCAGCTGTATGCGCACTCGAACATCTACATTTATGGTAGGTACAAAACTGTACTATGTTCATCGTGCATACAGCTGCAGTCATCACACTTGGGTAGAATCCCAAAGCTAAGTAAGGGTGGCTGGTACCAAGTGGAATTTGGAGGGGTTAGAATGCCCTGCAGGACTGCTGTGGCAAAGCCCGCTCTAGATTTTGAGTATAGTGGCAGGTGGTAGTGCTTGGTGAAAGTGTGCACTGAACTCCAAGTAGCTGCTTCCAAAATGTCCTTGGTAGGGACCCCCCTGAGGAAAGCTGTTGAGGTAGCTGTAGCCCTGGTGGAGTGGGATCTGATGTATCCAGGCACTGATTTTCCATGAAATAAATAACAAAAGCGTATGCAGTGGGCTATCTATTTTGAAATAGTCTGTTTGGAAATGGCCTTTCCTTGAGCACCTGCAGCATAGGACACAAAGAGCTGCTCAGATTTCCTGAATGACTTTGTTCTGTCCAAGTAATAACGAAGTTGCCTGTGAATGTCCAAGGAGTGTAGTAGCCTCTCCCCTTTGTTCTGTGGATTTGGATAAAAGGTAGGTAAATGAATGGTCTGATTCAAAGCCACACTGGATACTACCTTTGGCATGAAGGTAGGGTTGGTTCATAAGGAAACCCTGTCCTGATGGAAAATGATGAATGGTTGCACAGCCATGAGGGCCTGTAGCTCTGAAACCCTGCGTGCTGAGGTAATAGCCAGAAGCAAGGCTGTTTTCCACGACAAGTATTGTAGTTCTGCTGAAGAAGCCGGTTCAAAAGGAGGCAGTGTCAGCTTCTCCAATATAAAGTTGAGGTCCCAAGCTGGAGCTGGTGGTTTCCGTGGGGGTTTTAAGTTTTTTGCCCCTCTGAGGAACTGCCTTAATAGAGGATGTGAGAATAAAGGAGGATCTGTATTGTATTGTGCTGAAATGGCTGAAGCGTGGATCTTGATGGAAGAGAAGGAAAGGCCACTGTTTAACATCTCAGCTAGGTACTGTAAAATCTGAGGTATATTTGTTACCCAAGGAATCTGGCCCTTTGCTTGATTCCAGGAACAAAATCGCTTCCATTTGGCGGAGTAGGTTTAGTAGAGGGTCTCCTGGCCTCCAAGATGACATCCTGTACCTCCTTGGAGAGGAGAGTCTGTTGGCAAATTAAGGTATTTTCCATGCAGATAGATTTAGAGTGCTGAGCTGGCTGTGAAGGGTCTTATAGTTGTGCTGGGACAACAGAAGAGGAACTTGAGGTAGGATCCATGGTGGCGAGTGTGACAGGCTCTTTAGGAGAGGATACCAGTGCTGTCGTGGCCAATCTGGAGCAATGAGAATCATTTGTGGCCTCTCTGTTCTGGTTCTTAATAGGACTTTGGTCCATAGAGGTAGAGGCGGGAAGGCATAGACTGTCAAAGCTGTCCAATTGAAAGAGAGTGCATCCACTTTCCAGGCCTGTGGATGATAGGTCCTTGAGCAGAATTTTTCCAACTGGTAATTTCTGTGGGTAGCAAATAGGTCTATGTCTGGCTGTCCCCATGCTCGAGTTATCTTTGAGAAGACTTGAGGATGCAACTTCCATTCGTGTGGGTCTGTCATATTTCTGCTTAAGTTGTCTGCCAGTGTGTTTTCCTTCCCTGGCAGGAATTGTGCCTGTAGTTGAACTTGTAATTCCAATGCTGTGTTCCACAGGGTCATAGCTTGCCTGCATAGGGGGGTATGAATGCGTCCCTCCCTGTTTGTTTATGTACCACATGCCTGTGGTGTTGTCTGTCCTTCTTAATAGCTGGCCCGGATGCAGTAGGTCCTTGAAGGTCATAAGAGCATTTTGCACAGCTAACATCTCCTTTTGGTTGATGTGTAGGTGCATCTGTTTTTGGGACCATTTTCCCTGGATGCACTGATCTGCCATGTGTGCTCCCCAGGCGTAGTCTGAGGTGTCTGTTGTGATGATTTGACTTGCTTGTGGTATACAGAAAGGGAAACCCGTGTTTCTTTGGCATGCTTGAGCCCACCACAAAAATTCCTTTTGAAGGCATGGAATGAGTGGTAAAATTGTTTCCAAGCTGTGGCTGTGTTGAGACCATAAGATTTTTAGGTACCATTGTAGTTTCCTCATATGCAGTTTTGCAAATGGTATTAGTAGGATGCAAGATGCCATGAACCCCAGAGCCTGCAGGATTTTCCTTGCAGTTAGCCTGGTTAAAGTGGCCATTTCGTTGAAGTATTGAGACAGTTGCCCTTGTTTGTCTGGCGTGAGGTAAGCCATCTGGGCCTTTGTATTTAAGCTGGCACCTAGGGAAATTATCTGTTGACAGGGTATTGGTTTTGATTTCTTTTTGTTCACTGTGTACCCCAGGCAGTTTAACAGTTTTATTACAAATGCCAGATGCTGCAATAGAATGTCCTTGCTGTCCGCTTGGATCAGGCAGTCGTCCAGATATGGGTACATTTGTATTTCTCGTTGTCTGCAGAAAGCAATTACTGATGCCAGGCATTTCGTGAACACTCTGGGCGCAGTAGATAAGCCAAAGGGCAATGCAGAGAATTGATAATGGGTTGAACCTGCAAGAAATCGGAGGTATCTTCTGCAATCTTGTCTGATAGGGATATGCAGGTATGCCTCCTTGAGATCCAACGTTACCAGCAAAGACTCCTTGCCCAGCATGGGAAGAAGCTGCTGTAATGTGAGCATCTTGAATTTTGGTACCTCTAGATATGTGTTTAGAATAGATAGGTCTAAGATGGTCTCCAATCTTTGTCCTTCCTTGGTACCAGAAATAGTCTTGAATAAAAACCTTGACCGTGTTCTTTTGCAGGTACCTCTTGAATTGCTTTCATATCCACGAGAGCGTAAATTTGTTTTTGTGCCTCTGCCCATTGATTTTGTGGCAGGTTTGGCATGCCTTTCATTTTTGGAAGGGTGTGAAAGTGGAATCTGTAGCCTCTGTCTATAATATCCAGAATCCATTTGTCCTTTGTAACAATGTGCCAGTTTTTTGAAAATAAGGTCAGTTTTCCGCCCAAAGGTGCTGCCATTATAGCTTTGTTTGGCAGGCATAGGGAAAAGTCATTGCGTCTGTTTTCTAAATGACTGTGGCCTATCTTCTCCACCTCTTGGGGCTGGTGTTTGCCACTGCCTAGCTCTGTAAGATCCTTGAGGTTGTCCTCTACCCCTTGGGCATCTGTATCTACCCCTTTGGGGTTTGTCCGTGGCTGGAAAGGACCAATTTTTTGAAGGCCAGTTTCTGCTGAACTGTGGAGGCTGCACCTGCAAGAAATATTTAACTGTTTGCATAGATTTTGCTTTTTCCTCCATTTTCTTTAGTACCTCCTCAGCTTTAACATCGAACAATACATATTTTTGTAGTGGTGCATCTAATAACTTTGCTTTGACATGATCTGATAAGGTTTGCTCTTTCAGCCAAGTGTGTCTACGTATGACAGACCCCGTGACAGCAGCTCTACATGAGGCCTCTAAAGCATCAAAACCACACTGTAAGGTATGTTTCCCCACTTGTTCTGCTCCGTGTAACAAATCCTGCAACTCTTTCAAATCTGGTTGTTCTGTTTGTGTCATTTTGCTTTTCAGCTGAGATAGCAAGAACTGCCGGTACTTTAACATATGAAATTGACAGTTTAATGCCCTCATGGTTAAAGTGGCTGATGTATACACCTTTTTCCCCCACCTTTCTAATGCTCTGGAATCTCTCTCTGAAGATAAAGGGTTTTTTGCAGTAGAGACCTTAATCCCCTTGGGACCCTGAGAAATAGTTTCTGGTTCAGCAGAAAGGCTTTTATAAAGGAACTGGTGAGAATCAGGAACCCGGTAATGTCTGTCTGGTTTAACAGGGGCAGGAGGTAAAGAGTCTGGATTAAGACTGGCTACTGCGTACACATCAACCAAAATATCTAAGACAGGAGGAATAGCCAGGGGCATATGCTGGGGAAGCAGCAGAAATTCCCTGAGCCTTTTCTTAGAATCTGAGTAATCCTGGCCTTCCCAGTGGAAGTGCTCTCTCAATGTATGTAGGGTTTCCCCAAAAGAGTAGTCCTCAGGGGGGGAGACCGAGGGAATAGATTCCTCAGCATCAGAGTCTTCAAATGGGGAATAGGCATAATCCTGGTCCTCAGAAAGGTCCGATAGAAACCTGGTCTGAGGAAGGGTGGTCTTCCTCCAACCTGGGTCTTTTGTCTGAGGGGGGCTGAGAACCCCTGATGAGTGTAATCAAGTCCTCAGCCATTTTAAGCATCTGTTTTTTTAGGCATGGGGCCTTGAGAGGGGGTCTGAGGACCCTGCTTTTAAATTTTCATTGGAGCTTTAGATTTAGTGAACGATTGAATAGAGAAGGTGGTAGGCCTGAAAAATGCCTTCAGAAATGGCAGGCCTCGCTAAACCTTCCGTTTCTCCGCCAAGAGTGGCGTCAGTATCTGCAGTGGGAATGGAGACAGAGGAACCTGCAACCTCGGGTACTGAAGTCGCCGGTAAAATAATTTCATTGGTAGTCAGGGGCTGCGTAGGCGCCTCGCTGAGAACTAGAGAACTGGTAGTTGGCCTTAGCGTGATCTTAGTACTCGGTGCAGGCCTCGGATGTCTGTCCTTATCCTTGCGTTTTTTGCCTAAAACTGGCGTCGGTGTATCCGACGACATGATATAATTAAATTTTTTTGCCAAAATAATGAAGGGCGAACTCCGCCCAGCGCTTAATAGTGCGCTTATTAAACCTAGCACAAAAACGGCAGGCCGAGACGTCGTGGTCTGGCCCTAAGCAAGGTATACAGTAAGAGTGAAAATCCTTATGCGGTATTTGCTTCCCACAAGAAATGCAATTATTAACTTTGTCTGACATCGGTTTGAGGCAAGAAAAGTTTCCCCAACAGGGTACTTTAGAAGACTTTGGCTGAAATACTTTTCGTAAATCTCAGGAGCTGGCCGACCACCACTTGCGAACTGCTTCTGCTTCAGGCACCGCGCGGCAAGAAAGACTGAAGAAAATGGCTTTGGTTGCCTCTTTTATACCCCTGCCGCACTGACGTCAGGGAAGAAGCGACGACAACCGACGCCGGACCTAGACTTTGGAATTCGGCCGACCAAGGACCCGCCTGATGGCAGGATAACCCAAGTGTGATTACTGCAGCTGTATGCACGATGAACATCAATGTACAGCTTAAAAATAACAATGGTTTATATTTATGAATAAGCATAATCCGTAAAACAATATACACACAGAAGCTCTAACAAACCAAACAGAAGTACAGTTAACATAACTGGAATAGTAAAGGGAAAGCAGACAGAGCAAGCTAGTAGAAGTGACAAGAGATATGGGCAGTAGTTTCTATATTAGGAAAACTAACAGATACCTTTAAGATGAAGACGGTTTAGATTACATACAGTGGATTTCCAGCAGTGATAGAATAGTAAGCTGAATCACAGTTTGGGATGAGTGAGCTAATCAGGAGAATCAGGTATATGAAAGGTAATGATATTATGTAGTCGGAAATGTCGGTTTATGTGACATGTCCTTTAGATGGACAGTTGCATTCAAAACTGTTTTAATAAACATTGTGTGAATGTAGAATGAATAAGGAGTACTTTCTGCAACTGGTTAAATCAGGAGGAAATGACTGTTACAGTTTTGGGGAGAGTAGAGAGAAGCAGTGGCTATCTAAGTGCAGTTTGAGAAGGGATTTGTAGAGGGACCAGATCTGGCTTGGCTTCTTAGGTTATAGGTCTGAGTGACAGTAAAATATCTGGAAGAGAGTGGGGAGGGGCTGTCAAGTTTGAGTACTTTTGAAGAGCAAGAAACTAAGATGATGATGGGATCTAGCCTGTACTGGAAGCGACTTAGCCTTTGAAAGGGTAAGGCAATAGAGTATCTACGGTGGAATGAAGAGGGCAACTGCCCCAGGCCCACAAAGTGTTAGAAGTGCATGATTGGCCAGTCCCAAACACTCTAATGTATACAGGTTTATAAAAAACAGTACTGCATTTGCAGTCAAAACCAAAGTGCTGTGGCGAACAGTTTGCTACAGTTTAAAAATAAAAACAATTTTAACTGAAACTCAAGTGCTGTAATGCTCCGTGCAGGGTATAAACTGTAGCAACTGCTTGCTTTATTTGTAACAAGTAGTTTACTACAGTATGAGAGAGAAAATATTTGCTTTTTTTAAACTAAAACCTGAGCACTGTAGTAAAAT
This sequence comes from Protopterus annectens, assembly GCF_019279795.1. Classification (NCBI taxonomy): domain Eukaryota; kingdom Metazoa; phylum Chordata; order Ceratodontiformes; family Protopteridae; genus Protopterus; species Protopterus annectens. Next base: position 1,117,996,888 of record NC_056746.1, on the reverse strand, counting down.
TGTAGCAACTTGCTACATTTAAACTGCAGCAAACTACTTACTATACAGGAAAAAAAACATTTTTTTTCTTCACAAAAATGTTCGGAAGGAGGGTCATTTGAACAGCCTGGTGGTGGTGATGTGGGGGGGGGTCACAAACTGTCAAGCAGGAAGACAGCCAACTGGCATGCTTTTTTTTCCTCTACACTTGAACCGCTGAGGGGTGGGACAAATGTTCTTGGGTATAGGCACAGGGAGCTGGTTGAGCCAGCTACACTTCTGGAGTAAGTTATTGAGTAGTGTTCATTCCATGGCACATTAGTTGGGAATCAACATTTTATTGGACAGGGTATGAAGAATGACTGTGTTTTTGACAGAAGGGGAGAAAATACTCAAATTGGGCAAGAAGGATGCCTTTTCCTACAGCAGCCCTAACTGGATGCGAGAGGATGCCTTTTCCTATTCTGTTCCCTCCTCCTTCTGATACTTTTTCTCATGCCCAGCTCCATTATTTTTTCTAGTATATCCCGCCTGCCTCTGCATTATGTGGCACTGGCCAATGAGTTTTAGTTTTACTATCAGACTTTGTTTATTCTTTGTGCACAGGCTTGTTAGCAAGCCAGATAACCATTCTTTCACCTTCATCAAAAGATTATTCTCTTTTAGCAACAACAGGGGTTATCAAATGTATGGCTGACTGTGTTAATTCTGCCAGAAATTATACATTCTATGAACTAAATAAGTACAGTGACAGTATATAACCTTGTCAAACTTCTTACCCAATCTTGCAGTCGATTATTCCATATTCAATAACCAGTGCAAAACACCCAAAAGGATGTAAAAACTCAGAAATAAAAAAACAAAACGCTACCACGTAGTGCACACTGGTAAACTAAAGTGATTTTTTTTTTTTTTTTTTATCAATACACAACCAAAAATGACTTGGTGCTTTCACCTCCTTATAGACAGGACTTCAGAGTAAAGTCATTCAACATAGACTTCATCAGAGTAAAGTCATTCAACATAAAACACTTGTTTAAATAAAAAATAAATAAATAAAATAAAATCATGTGATTCTAACACCTGACGTTAACTCTTAAAAAAAAAACCTCTCTACCCAAGCTTCTTCTGCTATTTTCCTAAAAATGCATAACAAGTTAACACTAGATGGCGCACATCTATATAAATATTGAAAGTAATAAAATATTCAGTGACTAAATATTAAAAACATTAAAAAGACATTCTAAAAAGATTATTTTTTCTCAAAAACCTCATTCCAATACTATACCTTAGATGCCCTAAGTTTCAAAATGCAAATTAAAAAGCAATTCTCATTTATCCCTGGTGGTGCTGTTGCATTAGTTCTAAGTTGCCATTCTGTCTAGTCTCTTTAGATGTGTTTTAGTGTCACCTCCCCCGTCACTGCTAATTATTCTACTAATACCAAAATATATAATTTTTTAAACATTTCTACATGAAAAACTGTGTCTATAAAGGGTATATTCAGTAATTTATTCCCAATGTCCATTACATATTCCTCTATATATATATATATATATATATATATATATATATATATATATATATATATATATATATATCTATATATACACATATACACACACACACACACACGCACAGTATATATTACACATGAAACAAGAAACAGAAAAAAACGTTCACCTGGACCTGGAGCACTTGTCACGAACCAGAAAAAGGCGACGACAGAAGCAGTAAATGACTTTCTTTCTTCTTTATTTTTTAACTTGTCTAGCTATGCTTTAAGTAGTTCTGATATTAGCCTTCTTAATAGAGGCTTATCTTTTGTGCCCTCCCAAGCCAGTTGCCTACAGGATATTTTGATAGACATAAGAGTTTTTAGTCGCAAACTAGCATTGAAATTGATGTTTTACAATGAAGGAGTTAATAATGAAGTAAACAAAAGTGATGCTCTATGTTATAAAAGGAAAAGTATGTATTGTCCACCATTACCAGGTCATATAGAATGCTTTGTTAAGTTGTGTGAAAAAAGTTTCTATGATTATTTTTATCAGGGCAATAGGAAATGTATGTATTTTAATATGAATACAGATGAAAGATTGTCACTGCAAGAATTAATAGGAGAACCCTCGATTATTATCAGACCAGCTGACAAAGGGGGAGGCATAGTGATACTAGATACTGAGCAATACAATGCATCCATGTTACTAATGTTAAGTGATCAGGATACATATACTGAAATTTCACACAGACTGTTATTTGGAATATTAAATAGAATTAAAGACGAGATATACGACATGTTGATGTGTCGCCAAATTAGTAAGGAATTATATGACTTTTTTAATGTAGAATCTCCACAGATACCACATATAAAAGCATTACCTAAAATGCATAAGGAAACACTTCCACCTCCTCTCAGGCCCATAGTAGATGGTGAAGGATGGGCCACACAGAACATCTCTATATTTTTAGAAAAGAGCTTGAGGCCCATCATGAACCAGATCCCCCACCATATTAAGAGATAGTTACCAGCTGTTAGAGATGTTGGATAATCTTGGTGTAGAATTAATACCTGGGGTTCATATGTTAATTACCTTGGATATACAAAGTCTCTTCACATGTATCCCCAATGACCAAGGAATACAAAGCATTAGGGAGCTGCTTCAATTCTATCCTGAAATCAGTAGAAACAAGAATATACTAATATGTCAGCTGTTGGATATGGTTCTTTCTAACAATGTTTTCTCCTTTTCCAACCATATCTACCTACAGAAGTGGGGTGTTGCCATGGGCACACCCTGCGCTAACACCTATGCTAACTTGGTTGTGAACTGGTGGGAAAGAGAACATTTGTTTAATCATCACATGTTCAAGAACATTGTCTTATATTCTAGATTTGTAGATGACATCATAATCATATGGGAGGGTACGAGGGAGCGGTTCTCCAGTTTGTTACAACATATGGAAAGCACCACAAGTTTCCTAAGATTTACTATGGAAGCATCCTCCACTGAAATCAATTTTCTGGATCTTAATTTAAGGATAGAAGAGGGGAAAATTATATCCAGCATCCATAGGAAAAGTTGCTGGAAGAATGCTTTGCTCAGCTTCGATAGCATGCACCCCAGGCATGTCTTTAGAGGCATAGTAAAAAGTCAGTTTACCAGACTCAGTAAACTTTGCAAAAGACAGTCAGATCTCATGACAGAGGCACAGGTAATGGAACAATTGTTCCTGGAAAGGGGATATGATAAAAAAATGGTAAGGGAGATAAAAGATCAAATACTTAAGGATATGGATAGGCCGTTATTGGAGAGGGGTGGCTGGAGATTTTATAATAATGGTAAGAAGAGATCAAGTTCCAAATTTCAAGAAAGGATGCAGTTCTTGACCACATATACTAATGACAATAAGAAAATTATACAAATCATAGGACAGCATTGGCCGATATTGACGGTGGATGAGAGAACAATAAAATTAGTAGGAGAAACACCAAGATTTATTTATAGAAATAACAAAAATCTTAAAAGGTTGATATGTAAGACACATAAGAAAGAGATGAATTTAGTTCCAGAACCGAATATCAAAGGAACTTTTGCATGCAATAAATGTAACATGTGTCAGTTTATTACAGGGGTTCAGGAGTTTATGCATCCAACTTTGAAATATGAGTTTAAACCTAGTTTCTATGCCTCATGTAATACTTGCAATGTCATCTATTTAGCAACATGTGAGAGCTGCACAGCATTCTATATAGGACTCACAAAGAGAGAATTCAGAAAGAGAATATACAATCACATATACGATATTAAGAAAAATAATGAAACCAATGCGCTGGCCAAGCATATAAAGCAATATGCATTACACAGCTTTAGGTTCAGGATACTACAAATAATTGAAAAAGATAGAAATGGAGGAGAAACAGTGAATATTCTTGAACAAAGGGAATTACACTGGATTCTAAGGATGAGAGCACACTATCCACCTGGTCTAAATCAGTATGTTCCTATGAGACCTATGTTAAGATAAGATCAGTATGAAGGTTAGATAGGTTGGTTTGCACATTTTGGTCATTGTAGATTATGTGTGATGATACACAGGAAATTCACTCACTTGTGGTTATGGGTTGATGTTATATATACATATTTTCCTATGAACTCTATGTTGTGATATCTAATGAATTATATCTACATTAACATTGTAGCATCAATGATACAACAAACTTAATATTTTGCATATACATCTTTTATACAGACTTACATCTACATTCACATTGTAGCATTAATAATATAATAAATTTATTTTTTATATACATCTTCTCGTTTATTTTTATATATATAGGTATTTATACATATTTATATATATATATATATATATTTATATATATTTATATAAGATATTTTGTTAAATTTTATATTGAATGTACATATGTTTACAGGGTTATTGGCAATTGATTAGTTTATATTATCATATTCATATATTATGTTATTTTTTACACTAGATGTGCTATAAGATATGATCTAATAGCTTAGAAGCAGTCTGTTGGATCTATAAAAAAGATCTATTTCCATGCAGAATGGTCTAATGGCATATTCAGTAATAAATGTATGAAATGATATGGAGCACTTAGCACTTTATGTAATAACAGTCATTTGATATATGCAGTTATTTATTTATTTATATATTCATTCATATATTTATTTATTCATTCATTTGTTTATTGATTCATTTATGTATTTATTAGTCTATATATTTATTGGTTTGTATATGAGCCAATATATACATGTCTGTCAGGCACTAATATACATTAATATGACATAGAGTAAGAAGCTGAAGAGACAGAAGGTAATTTGGACCTGCCATGATATGTATTTCAGTAAGGAACAATATAGAGCACTATGCACTTTATTATAATAATATATTGTTTTTTACATATAAGCATTTATTTATATATATATATATATATATATATATATATATATATATATGTCTATTTATTTATTTACTGATTTATTTATTACTTTTTGTATCAATTGACAAACAAGAATTGATATGTATATATTATTGGTTATGCAAAATATATAAGAAGTAGATAAATCAAAGTGTCAGTTAATGAGGCTTCTGACTTGGGTCAAGGGCTAGCTATGCAAAGAAATACTTTGAGTTTTATTGATGCATATTTCTGCTAGACTGTTTTATTCTTTTTCTTTTCTTTTTGGTTTATATATGTCATTTTACTGTTTATTGTTTTTATTTTATTGTATTCTATTTAATCTAATATGACTACATATTGTTGATTTATTTACCTATATATATTTGATATACAAGTATTTTATACATATGTATACTCTGATATATAACACTGTAGAACAGAGGAAAACTGATCTATTGGATTAAGTATAGATTCATTGTGACTTTAAGAGATAGTTATACTGTTTGATAGAGACAGGTGTTTTTAATTAGCAAGGTAATTGCATTAATTAAGAAATGCAATATACTATTTAAACTGAGCTGCTTCAATGTACATTGAAATCTGATGAAGCGTATTATGAATAATGAAAGCTCATTTCGTTGTTCTCTGTCTTGTGGAATAAAGAAGAAGTTTTGCTTTATCCTGGACTGATTTTGATTCTGTGAAAACAGTGACTGAAGTAGCCGTTTTGTTCTGGTTCACTTGTGTTCTACATTTACATTTATATATTACACACATATATATATATATATATATATATATATATATATATATATATATATATATCTATATATTTTGTTTTTCTTTCCATTAGCTTTCTGGTGGTTTTACCTACATAGAAAGCTGAACATGATTATACAGGTTGCAATGTACACCACCATTTTGGTGTTACAATTACAGTGCCCTGGGCAAGATATACTGCAATTGTTATCCATCCACTGTAATATATGGGCCAATACTGGATGTATTTACAAGTCCTGCAAATATTAAATTATTCCATATTCAGGTCGTCAGTTCCTGTTCTGCATACAGACCATTTAGAATTCATATAAGGTGATCTAGTATACCAGTTTCTCAAAAGAATTTGGCATAGTTCTTTAAAGTCTATAAAATCACAGGCTTTAGAATAGTCAATTAAGCCGAAATAAGAAGTTATGTACCTACCATAACGTTCCATGTTAGTTGTCTTCTCTCGCCTTCTTTCTTGCTTGATGGGTTCGGAGCCGATCCCTCGGCTCCGACTCGGCACTTGCTTTAGCTCGAGAACTCCTTTTACCAGCTCGAGGCAGCCCCATATCCCATGATGCAAGGCAGGAAGTACCCAGATCTCGTTTGTTGACAAAGGGCAATAACACCAAGCATAAACAATACTTCCCAAAGGAAGAAGAAACTTACAAATGGAAAAAGGACCAGGTCTGAATGGTCTTTAGTATTATAGTTTCTTATACAAGGTCTGTCCAGGCCAGGGGGAAGGAGGGAGGGTCAAGAAAGAAGGCGAGAAGACAACTAACATGGAACGTTATGGTAGGTACATAACTTCTTAATGTTAAGTTGTCAATCTCGCCTTCATTCTTGCTTGATGGGACCGCGTCCTAGCACCTCTATCCTGGGTGGCTCAATGGAACAAACTCTTGAGGACTGTAGAGCCAAAACTGGCTCTGTCCCTGGAGGCCAAGTCCAATTTGTAATGGGAAACAAAAGTGTGAGGAGTGGCCCAAGTGGCGCTGCACAAATAGTGTCTAAAGGCAGTCTAGCTTGAAAAGCTGTAGAAGTAGCTAAACTCCTAGTTGAATGTGCTTTAGGTTTTGAGCACAGCTGTTTTCCCCTGATCGTATAAATTTCAGTGATGACCGAAGAAAGCCATCTGGACAAAGTCACTTTAGAAACAGGAAGGCCTTTTTATTATCCGCATAGGAAACAAAAAGTTGATCAGATTTTCTAAATTTTTTGTTCTGTCCAAATAATATCTAAGCTGACGGTGGGCGTCAAGATAATGTAGCTTTTGTTCAGCTCTATCTGAATAGTTAGGAAAAATACAGGAGATCAATAGAATGATTCAGATTGTTTTGAAGCGACCTTAGGTAAAAAGGATGGATTAGTTCTCAAAGATACTCTGTCTTTGTGAAAAATCAAATAGGGGGTCGAACCGAAGAGCATGAAGTTCAGACACCCTTCTGGCAGATGTAATAGCCACTAGGAATAAAGTTTTCCAAGAAAGATATTTCAGGGAACAAGAAACAGCTGGCTCGAAGGGGGCAAGAATCAAGGATGTCAGCACTAAATTTAAATCCCACTGAGGAGGAGGATTCCTGATTGGAGGCTTTAGTAGGAAAATTCCTTTCAAAAAGGCCCTGCAGAGCCTATGGGACATAATATTATGATCTGCTATCCCGACATGAAAATTAGAAATAGCAGCCAACTGAACTCTGACTGTGGAAGAAGAGGAGCCTGCATGGAAAATCTCTGCTAAGAAGTCCAGAACTGCCTGAACAGGGGCAGTAAAAGGATCAATATTTTGGGCCTTAGCCCAATAAGAGAAACGTTTCCATTTGCTTGTGTAAATCCTCCTGGTAGAGGATTTTAGTGAAGTTACTATGATATCTCTAACTGGGTTAGAGATCAAAGGAAGCCTGGCTAAGGAAGGAAGTGGAGCAACCATGCTGTGAGGTTGAGAGAAGGGATTGACCGGTGCAGCTGACCGGATTGGTGAATCAGTAGATCTGGCACTGGGTCCAGATGCCACGGCTGCACCAAAAGGTGATGATGGAGGAACGGAACCAAACTTGTCGAGGCCAGTAAGGGGCAATGAGAATCAATTTGGCTCTCAAAGCGGTAGCTTTCTGGATCACCTGAGGGATCAGAGGAAAAGGAGGGAAGGCATAAAGAAGTCCCTGGGGCCAATCCTGGGTCAGAGCGTCTCTGGGGGGATGGCCTGATAGAGGGAAGAGGCTGAAGAAGTCTGGACATTTGCTGTTTTGGGGGGTAGCAAAAAGATCGCAACATGGACGACCCCATTCCAGAAAAATCTCTTCCGCTATGGATTGCTTGAGAGACCACTCGTGAGGCATGAGAATAGCTCTGCTCAATCTGTCCGCTATAATGTTGGTTTTCCCAGGGATATGCGTTGCTACCAGAAACCGATGAGAGGAGATCGCCCATTGCCATAGTCTGAGCGCTTCGACACAAGGGTAGGACTTGGTTCCGCCCTGTTTGTTGATATACCAAACTACAGACATGTTGTCTGTGTGGACTGCAATTGTCCCTACGGGAAGAAAGTCGTTGAGGGCTTGCAACGTTAAAAGCACTGCTCTCATCTCCAGGACATTTATGTGCAGATGGTACTCGAACGGTTGCCACGTCCCATGAACCATCCTGCCCTGATAATGACCCCCCCACCCGATCAGGGAGGCATCCGTGGTGACAGTGGCTATCGGGACGGAGGTACAAAGCACCTGCCTTGGTGAACCTGAGGCGATGTGATCCACCAAGCAAGATGTTCTTTGCATGTTTGTGTCACCAGAATCTGGTGACGCATTGGGAGTTGCTGGTATGACCACTGTGTGAACAGCATCCACTGAAGGAGGCGCATGTAGAATCGAGCCAGGGGAAGAAGAGTGATGGCCGCAGCCATAAGACCTAACACCTTTAGAACCATTCTGGCCTGTACCTTCTTGCTGGCCAGAATGATCCTGACATGAGTCTGAATGTCTGAAACTCTTTGTTCTGTAAGGGTAGCTGACATCCGAACAGTGTTTAAGAATTGGCCTATGAAGGTAATAGACTGGCAGGGCGATAAGGATGATTTTTGGTAGTTGACTGAGATGCCCAAATGAGAACAAAGGTCTATTGTGTAATCCCTGGCTTGTATAAGCTGATGCCTGGTGGTGGCTGACAGGAGCCAGTCGCCGAGATACGGAAACACCTGGAATCCTTGACGTCTCAGGTGAGCCGTGACCACTGCCATGCATTTGGTGAACACTCTGGGGGCTGTAGTGAGACCAAAGGGCAGGGCTCTGAACTGGAAATGACTGGACCCCAAGCGAAAGCGGAGAAATCTCCTGGAGCGTCTGTGAATTTTGATGTGATAGTACGCATCCTGAAGATCTATTGAGCACATCCAGTTGTCCTTCTGTAAGAAGGGTAGAATTGACTGAAGAGTGACCATGCGAATCTTGTCTTCCTGACAGACTTGTTGAGTCTGCTGAGATCCAATATTGGTCTCCAGTCTCCCGTCTTTTGGGGACCAAAAGAACCTTGAGTAGATTCCGGGCTCTGAATGGTCTATAACTGGCTGAATGGCTCTTTTTTGCAGTAGTTTTGCGATCTCTAACTCTGCAATGTCCCTTAGACCGGGTGGTACATCTGGAAGGGAACTTGAGGGGAAGGACTTTCCTCGAAAGGAATTATGTAACCCTTGGATATGATCGACTGTACCCATCTGTCTTGAGTGAGGGAATGCCAGGCTTCTGGGTACAGTGATAATCTTCCCCCGACTGCCTCCAAGGAGGGACAGCCGGGCAACACCTCAGGGATGCTGAAAGGGCTTCTCAGGAAGAGACTCCCTGTTGCCCTGATTCTTGGACCCCTCTGCCTCTAGAGCGTCTGTTGTTGTTACCCCCTCTGCCTCTAGGGGTAAACTGACCACGTGAATCCGGCGTGACTCCTTGAGATTTACGGAACCACATCTTCCCACCCTTCTGTCCTTTGGGATAAGGCCTAGAAGGGGTGGAAAACGGACTCCAACAGCAGAAAGAGTCTTGCCGTCCTGCTCACACCTGGTCAAGGTTTCCTTCACCTGAGGGCCAAACAAAGCTGACCCATCAAAGGGAGAATTTGTGAAGGACGCCTTAAAGGGATCCGCAAAATCACATAGCCGCATCCAGGCTTGGCGTCTAAGAGCCACACCTGTGCCTGCAGCTCTACTCGCTCCATCAGCAGCATACGATATTAGCCGCATGGAGGAGTTAGCAATGGAATTGAGGGTTCCTAGCTGCGAAGCAATCTTTTCTTGGGCCCCTGCAGCTGTAGGATCCTGAACTACTTCTCCCAGCTCCTTCAGGATATCTCTCTGGAGTCTGGTGAAGTGACAAAGATAATTCAGCGAACGATAGCAAAGGTCGCTGAGGAAAACATCCGCTTGCATACCTATCCATGGTCCTAGAGTCCTTGTTAGGAGGATGGACAGGCACGGAAGGATCTGCAAGTTCCTTTTGGTGGCCGCAGCCACCACCATGGCATCAGCGGGACACCCTTGGTAAGGAATTGTTTGTCACTAGGGGCAGTTATAAATTTAGAAGGCCTCCTAGGGACTGGCTCTACAGAGTCAGGAGCTGTCCACGCCTTCGAGCTATAACCTGCATAAGGGGGTCGAAGGCGGAGACACCCAGGAGGTGGAGGGCCGAGATCCAAACGCCTCTAGGTATACTGACTCATCCTCAGAGGGATTGTTGGTGGGCCAGTTTCCCTCTGTTTCAGAAGTTCTAGGATGTCTGAGAAGGAGACATCCTCAGAGGGGATCTAGGGATCCCTCTGACTCATCAAAGTCAGTATCAGTGACAGACTCAGGGAGTCTACATACTTCCCTTACAAGTCCTCTTCCTAGGAGGATCTCCCGAAACATCAGGAGAATCCTCGGAAGAGGGGAAATTCCCAATGGGGAAACCTGAGGCGGTGGATCTCTGGGTCCTGTAGCAAGAGAAGTGGCAGAGATGTCAACAGGTACAATAGAGGGAGGAGCTACGGGAAGAGACTGCTGACTGATACCAGTGGCCAGTACACTCTTCATCACCTCGAATGCTCCCCTCCCAGGCAGGTCCGAGAGACCCCGCTCAAGAGCTAGGAACTCCGGGGCCACCGAAGGGAAGTCTCCGAGGCAGATGTCGGAGCCGAGCTCACCAAGGCCGAGGCTCCAAGGGAAGAGCGGGTTGGACAAGGGTCCGATGCCACTCACCCCTCGGAGGAGACCATGGAAGCCCGACCACGAATCCCTCTAAGGAAGAGGAGATAAGAGTAGGGGCTGAAGGAACAGAAGGGGTATCCGTCCTCCAGCCGTAGCAGTAACCATGCCCGAAGACTCCAACTCCAAGCTCTGAGGTAGAGTTGAAGGAGGAACTGTAACGGGTGTGGACCAACAGTCGCCTGCTGAGACGGACTGTGTAGCATTTGGGCCAGTACCTGTGACTTGAGCAATCTACTGACCACTCTCTAGGTCATGGTCTGACAACCTGGATGACCTTGAAGATCGGCTCCGATGGCTCCGTTCGATAGAAGAGGCGAGGCCGGAGCCGAAAGTATCGGCTCCAAGGAAGGGACCTCGACCTCTTCCTGGAATGGGTCATCGGAGCCGATATTACTGATCCTGTCGGCACCGATTTCGGAGCCGGCAGAACGCCGATGTATCGGCTCCAGCCGGAGCCGATACAGCCACCAGTAACGGTGTCGGAGCCGATCGGAGCCGACACCGATGCCTGTGCCACATGGGTGTCGGAGCCGATCGGAGCCGACACCGATGCCCGCACGTGGGTGTCGGAGCCGATCGAACCGACACCACAGTGGTCAAAGCAGATTCGCACCGATAGCCATCGGCCCGAAAGCTTAGTGGATCAGAATCGGCTCCAGCCGAGCCGATCTCGACTCTATACGAGTCGGAGCCGAGGCCACAGGCTTAGAAACAGAAGCCTGGGTCTTGGCAGATTTAGTTGATTTTGGGGCCGACTTAGCCGGAGAGCCCTCCGGCTTAAGAAGACCCCTGAGAATCAACTTATTCCTTCTCTCCTGCAGGACTCTCTGGCTGAAGGAGTGACAAATAGCACAGGAGTCCTGCAGGTGAAGAGGGCCTAAACAGTACAGGCAAGAAGTGTGACCGTCTGTCAGAGACATCTTCTGACAGCACGAGTCACACTTCTTAAAACCTGAAACCCTCTCTTTAGACATGGTGCCTAACAAAACACACACACACCAGTTCAATAATTAAACTTATATCCAAAAGGGTATTTAGTAAAAAATACCAACACACACACCCTAACAGGGGGGGGGATGGGATAGGGAAATTAACTGACTAAAAAATTAAGAGAGACAGGGATTTCTGTCAGAAAAAGTTAAATTTAAAGTTAAACTATCAAAACAAAAAGTTTTTAACTAAAAAGGGGCTTAAATGTCACAAATGTGAATTACTTACCAGGAGCTGGTAAAGAGAAGACCTCCCAAGCGAAGCGGCAAACGAGATCTGGGTACTTCCTGCCTTGCATCATGGGATATGGGGCTGCCTCGAGCTGGTAAAAGGAGTTCTCGAGCTAAAGCAAGTGCCGAGTCGGAGCCGAGGGATCGGCTCCGAACCCATCAAGCAAGAATGAAGGCGAGATTGACAACTTAACATTAAATATTTTTCAATAACTCACTTGCTGATGTTGGCAATTTTATCTCCGATTAGATTCCAAGAAGTAGTCACTGCCTCCGCTTAAATCCCATCTACTCACAAAGAAATCGTAGGACTAAATTGTTTTTTGATGCTGAGTAGCAAGCCAGCTTTTGAACTTTCACCTTTAACCTTCATCATCTGACTCAACCATTTCTTTACTTTCAGGCATCAGAAAGGTACCAGTTGCCTATCTGAAGCAGTCAATATTTCGCTATCCAATTTTTATTCCAGTACCAGACTTACCTAGTTGAGCATTTTGCAGGATATATTCAGCATATTAAAATTACATAAGGAAACGACATAAGTAGAGTAACAACACAGCCAGTCATACTCCTTTTGAACCAATCAGTTATTCCATATTCAGTTCTAATAGTTACTTTTTTTTGTTTACAGATCCCTCACGAAGGCAAACAAGGTGAAACAGTATCCCCTTTTCCAAGAACTTGCCTCATTTGTTATGATCCACAAAGCCAGAGGCTTTACAATAAAGCAGAATGAATTACTTTTTCTGGAACTTCCTTGCTTATCATCTTGCAGATGTTAATTTGATCTCTGGTGCCTTGGTCCTAAAACCAGCATGTACATCATCTGGGAGTTCTCTATCTATATATATACTGCTAGAATCTAGCCTGTAGGATCTTCAGCATAACCTGTTAAAATGTGAAACAAGTGCAACAGTTTTGTGAATCTGAGCACTCTAACACTGAAGTGTTTAGGGAAAGGAATATAAATTGAACTTTTTCCAATCTTATGGTCACATTAGATTTCCAGTTTTACTGGATTTTTGGTTTTAGGTAGTGCTGACAGGACTTGCTCCAAGTCTTAAGGGGAGAGGTAGTTCGAATAGCAATGAGGCAAAGCAGGAGTATGTTGGCAGGGCAGAACTGGAGCTTACTTTTGATGTTGACAATGGTCTCTGTATTAGAATAAACAGCAACTTGGTAAAATACTAGGTTCTACTTCTGAGTTTGCTATTACAGTTAAAAAAGGTTGAGTTAATTTTACTACCTATTTGTTGACCAGGTAAATCCACTGGACACAAATATCCTTTTTCAGAGGCAGCCCAGGAGCACTGTCTGGTTAAGTGAATTGCTCAGTCACACAGTAGGTAAAGGAACATGGAGTGAATCAAATCCTATAACCTTGGCACAGGAAGCAGCTCATTCACAGCTTAAGCCGTAGCTCCCTGCAATAACTGCTAGACTGTTACCTAATGTTGTGCTGACTTTTAGTGTGCAACTTGCTTTAAACTTTCCAGTGGTGTGTTTGACAACCTTTAGATACCCTTTTAATACTGGGAGAGTTATACCCAGCAAGCATTTTTCCCCTTTTTATTAAGTTTGTATTACAACACAATTTTTTTTTTTTTTTTTTTGAATTTCCCACTTCACCTGAGATGGACAAGGACAGATGCTTAATGCAACAGTTTAGTAGATGATGACAGAATTTAAGGTATACGCATCAGCTATTGCTGCAAGCTAGCTGGAGCTATCTCCTGGGGACAGCCACATTGCTTTGTTGGCATCATCTTGGAGTTGGTGCAATATAAAGGGATTCTGGATGAACATACTCCTTACCTCTCAACTGGCCAGAATTTCTAAGAATGTCCAGATTTTTGCCTCACTTTAAATAATTTCCTCAAAATTTGTGGTTTTCTATTAAATCACTGATATACTGACAAACATTTAAGTTTCAGTCTTCATATCCTTCGGAAAGTGCATGTTAATGCAAAACCTGTTATCCTAGCAACTTTCTATGTTAATATGAAAAACATTTAAAATATGTCCATTTATGTGTCCGTGTCCCCCATTATTTTTAGATTTAAGTTTTGTGCAAAGAAGTTGAGCTGTACATGGCCACATCCCTGCAGTTCTGAAAGAATGACAGGCACTAAACTCCAGCACAGAGAAAGTACCCTAGTGACATTTCAGTAAGTACACCAATATGTATGTGTTCAAGGGTCAGGAAGGCTTCATGTTTGGACATATGTTTAGACTCCTACTACTGAGCAGTGCTGCGTTAGAATTTCCTGTGTTTGTATACCCAGAAGCAGAGCCTCCTATCAATTTACTGACTCAAATCATCAATTTGCAATTAACTGAAACAATAAGCCTTAAATGCAAAATTTCTACATAAAAAATAAAGTCTGACAGGTGCTGGGGGGTGCTGTACACCACACATCACTTAATCTATATAAATTCCATGTCATACAACATGGGGGAAGGGGAAAAAAGGAGATTTAAAAAGTCACTGTTAGAATGAACTATGGATGCAAGGTGTGGTGACTCGATGAATCTGTCTAAAATTCAGAATGGACCAAAAAACACACTGAAGAATTGAGTAAAGACAAATTCCCTTGTTTTCCCTTATTTTTATTTTATTTTTATTTTTATTTATTTAACATTTGTTGACTGGGAAAGTCCGACTAGGTTCCACAGATCCTGTTTTCAACGGAGGCCCAGGGAGAAATGCTCCAGAAGCATGTCTTTAGAATGTCTTATGTAATGCTTAGTATAATTAATTGTTTAATGATTCAAATAATTTAATTGGTGTTTTTTATTTTTTTTTTTTTTTTTTTTTTTGAGTATCTGGTATATAAATGGATGTGGTTTTAGTTATATAAAATTATTCTATGAAGGCGAAAGGCCCAGGTACCAGAATAAATCTCTGTGACCAATATTCCTTGATGTCAGTGTAGTTCCTTTATAGTGGTGGCTGAAGCTGTGGTGTTTTTGTCTTTAAAAATCACAATGGGGCAGGAAAGGTTCTAGTACATATGCAGAACCTCTTAGGACAGAGGTGTAGGGCATCTCTGATGAAACAGGCCACCCTTTCAGCAATTTCTTACCATGCTGACACATTGTACATCTTTGGAATAAAACCGTTTAAAGCCAATTTTCTGAACTCTGACATTAATTCTTGTGGATAAGCAAGGTGGCAATTGTATTTTTATGCCTTGGACATTTTCATGAAGAAACTGAGCATGTCTCTCTGCACATCCTCTAGGGTACAGCATCTAAGGTTGCTCAACTGGATGTGGGTGACCACAAGGTCATAGTTATATACAGAGAAAGGGAGAGACTCAAAAGGCCTCCTTGTGACATCATGAGTCCTGGTGCCACAGAGAGACCACCAACTGTATACTGTCCTTATCCAGCCTGGTGAAACAAGCACCTGTGTACTGGACTACAGATTCACAATAACTAGAACATTGCTGAAGGTGACTACAGGCTCTAAAGACTTTATAGGCTCATACCCAGGCAGATTCTTCTTGAGCGTGGATGATTAAGGTGCACACGAATGTATAGATATAGAAGTTCCCCATGTGTAGCTGTGGCTATTTAACATTGCCCCTAGAAGGCTTAACTAATGACTTCTTTAAACCCACCACATCAATTGATTTAGTGTTAATTTATTGTGATGTTGTGGCATGTCGTTTACAAAGTAGTGATATTCTTGTTTCCAGCTCGAGTAATTATTTACATCTCGAAAATCTTACGTTTGACCTTCATATACATAACATTAAGAAAACACACCAGAAACTTGGAACTCTCTACAGACACAAAAATTTCCTGGACACACACACTAAATGCACACTAGCCACTACCTACCTCTTACCCTCTCTTTTATATGCAGTCCCAGTTCTCAACCTACAAATCTGCCTAAAATCTAAACTTGAATCTTGCTACAGCAAAATTGCTAAGTTTGGATCAATGCAAAATACTCCTCTCATTACTGCATAGCCCTCCACAGTCTCAGTTGTCTTGAACTTCCACGTCACCCTACCTAGATTCAGCTAATTGCAGCACATATCATTAATACACCCGTGGCCTGCTTAGTCTTAAATACAATCTTCAACTCATACATTCCAAACAGATATCTTGGGTCAGAAAATAAACAGCATGCACAAGTGCATCATCCAATGAAATCAGTCAGAAAAAAATTATACTCCTTCTCCATAGCCAAAATCTGGAACACCCTCCCCCTTATCTTTAAGATCCGACTACTGTCTCTCAACTTTCAAAATTGCACTTAATGAACACCATTCTAAATCCTGGATATGCTCCTTCTCATCCCCAGGCTGAAAACTCAGACTTCTTTACACTTTGTCCTCCCACCATTCTTACTATTAACTCTGCTTTAATCGCCTTGCTTTAACCTCTTCCTCTCTCTCATCCTCTATAATTCTCTTAACTCTATCTTACTAACATAATATACTATTTTTCTATTATTCTACTTCTCTTCTTCCATGTTTCTACTACTACACCCCTTCCTTATTTCATTTTCTAAACTACCTTCTCTTCTTCTACAAATTTTCCTTATAACTACTCCAATAATTTATGCCATAAGTAGCATAGTCACTGCAACTAAAATAATGTAACTATACTATGCAGGTAATTTTTTGGTTATATTTTTGCTACTGATAAGGTAAAATTATTATTTTTGCTACTGTCAAGTAAACACTTTTGTTTACACTACTACAATTTATCTGTTTAACTTTTGTGGAGCTTTTCTCCCCAGGCCTCCACTGAAAATGGGTTCTTTATGGTTCAGTTGGACTTTCCCAGTAAACAAATGTCAAATAAATAAATAACCTCAAATTCTTTCAGAAGTTTATAGAAGCAAATGGTTGTCAGCAAATGTGAAGTATCTAGATTGCTTTAGCATGTCACATACTAACAAGCGGACCACAGAAGGGGCTACATCTGACTGTTGCTCAAAATGACAGCGGCAGGAGATTTGTCAAGTTGGAGCGGACTTCAGCTAGAAGTAATGGAAGTATTACTGTAACTTTTTGTCAGACTAGAAAAAGTAGGCATAACCATGAAAGTTAAGCACTTACTGTCGAAATCAATAAGACTTGCACATTATACACACTATACCACATTCTAGAAAGCACAACATACTACATTCTAGAACACTTACTGTCGAAATCAATAAGACTTGCACATTATACACACTATACCACATTCTAGAAAGCACAACATACTACATTCTAGAACACCTGTTACAGCAAACCAAGGTATTTGCACTCCATACACACATTCTAAATTAGGAGTACTCAACACCTGTAAAACAACGTTGTTGCAAGAATATTTCACATAGAATTGAAAACAATGAATCCTGAAAGTAGATAAGATTCTAAATTACAAGCCTACTAAGACATTCTAATATTGAAAAAAAAAAAAAAAACAACCACAGACTAAAACAATGTTTTTGCAAGGGGTGAGCTCCCCCTGTACCACCCTCCACCCCATGCTATTTACATATCCCAACTCCAAGGTCGCACAACAGTGGGGAGAAGGCCATATGCTCAGAATCCAGTTTTAACAATACTGCAAGCAAACTTTTCAAGATTCTGTCAAAGGTTTTCTGCTGTTGTTTCACTGTTTGCATAACAAATTCAAAGAATAAGTAATATTCTCTTCCACAAGAAGTTTCTTTTATTTGCCATTTTCTCAAGAATTTTACAAAGGCTTTAAAACATATCACTGTAACAGAAAAAAAAAAAAAAAAGTCATAAAATTTTTCAAAAAATTCCTGTTACTTCTAATTATTCTGCAATTAAATATCAAATAAAAAGACCCTGCTGGATCCATGCATTGACAGCACAGGGATAAAGTCCTGAAAGGATACCCTGGGATCAACTAGTGACTTGATCAGCTGGAGGACCTGGCAAGAAAGGTGGGGCTGACTGGGCAACACTGGCTTGCTCATCCAGGGAAGACTACAACTCACTGCATTGGGCAGAGAAGTGCAGGACATACAAGCCACAAAAATGTCATTCTTCGTTATGTATTTTAAGGAGTAAGCAAGTACACAGCAGGAAGGCATAAGCAGGCTCTCATAGGCAAGTACGAGGGTCTGCAGACCATTTCAAGCTTAAACAAAAACTATGTCCATATTTACCTCTAGTCTCAAGGGCAAGACAAGCTACACGAGGAAAGAATCTGAAGCTGTCTATCCAATTATCTAGGTTTACCTGGAAGGTGGCAAAGGTGCTACTCTGCTTGACATGTAGTGGAAGTTTGATCCAGAAGTGAGGGATACATTGGAATATGAATCTGTCACGCCAACACATCTTATTTATCTGCTGATGAAGATTTAATTCCTTTAATACGGTGTTTGATGTATTATTAGTTTTGTGAAGGAAGAAGAGATCAAACAGGGTTGGATCTTTCCTGGCAC
Organism: Protopterus annectens; assembly: GCF_019279795.1. Classification (NCBI taxonomy): domain Eukaryota; kingdom Metazoa; phylum Chordata; order Ceratodontiformes; family Protopteridae; genus Protopterus; species Protopterus annectens. The sequence goes on along the minus strand of NC_056746.1, from coordinate 1,117,978,331 downwards.
AGAAGGCTAGACACAGATCTCCACAGAGGATTCTGCAAGACACTGAGTACAGAAAAAGGGCTACTAGTCTCTCCAGATAACTAAAACAACCAGTGGCCTCAAAAGTCTTCGTTATGAATCTCTGAGGTCTCTCAAGTTGTGTGATATGTTTAGATAAATATATGCCAAAAGGTGCATTATATTCAATAATGGGTCTGATAAAATATGAGTACAGGGGAATTAAGACTTCTCTGGATCTAGTGTTGATGCCTTTGGACATTAGATGGGCCAGATAAAATGCTTTCGAAACTCGGAGACATGATGGTCAAATGATAAGGAATTAACAACAGTGCCCACACATCCCTACAACAGTGCCTGCTTGGAGGGGTACATCTCCTACATGGCACGTGAAACTGTTTTGTTTATCAAAATGATCTATGCTACATTTTCTTACATTTAATTTGAGGCTACTGTTCTTGCACCAGTTGTTTGCAGGGTCTAATCAGTGTCAGAGCAATTGTGAGTCAGTTGAAGACTGAACATCATACCCAATTTACAGTAATCTGCAAACATAGTTAACTACAAGCCAAAAGTGCTACCCTGAAGGTCTGAGAAATCTATGTCAAATAGGAAAGGGTTCAAAACTGAGCCCTGTGGTACACCACTGGTAAGTGTTTTGCTTTCAGAAGTGGCACGTACTACTTTAACCACATGGGTTCTGTCAGGCAACTAGTTAGCTATCATTGCATAATATAAGGATTTATATTCAGATTTAGGTTCATAGGTTCATACTAGGCTATCTGCCTTAGGGCATTTATAAGCCTAGCCAGAGTGTGTGTGGCTTTCACCACCCCTTAGGATGAGAATACTATACCCATTAGTTTGCTGTGCCTCTGTCCAGCAGTGACACAGAGATGATTCCCGGGGTAAACCTACGATCTCCCATCCACTCAAGATTTCTCTTGAACAGAGTCAGTGAGGGGCTCTGCCTCACATGGACTGGGATTCTGTTCCATAGTGTAGGGAGTCTCTGGGTGATGAATCTGTCCCTCCAGCACGTCCTATTTATATCCGTGTTGAGGTTTAAGTCTCTTGCTCTCGTGGCTCTGGTGGATTTGGATTTTTTGAGGTGGAGCATGTCCATTAATTCCGGGTTTGACATGGCCTTGTAAGTCAGGCACAGATCACCTCTGAGCAGACAGTATGCGACTGAATAGAGCTGGAGTTTCTTCAGTCGGGCAGCGTATGACATATGTTTGAGCCCCTTTATCCTTTTGGTGAGGAACTTTTGGGGTCTTTCCAACTGCTGCAGGTGTCGGGTAAGGTACATTCCGAATGGGGCGTTGTACTCTATCATTGGTCTGATAAGTGAAGAGTACAGGGGTACAATGACCTCTCCTGATCTGGATGTGAATCTCTTCATGATCAGGTGGGCAATGTAGAAGGTCTTCCTAACCACTTTGGCAATGTGAGTGTCAAAAGAGAGGTTACTGTCAACTTGGGTCCCCAGGTCCCTGATAACTTCTTCTGTTTAATGGATTACCACATATGTGGTAATTAGGGGTTACCTTGTTTTTCCCAAAGGGTATGACTATACTGTTTTTGGCATTTAGCTTAAGGCCATGGCTCTGGCACCAGTTATCCATTTCTATGAGACCTCTCTGGAGGATGTCTGTGTCTGATGGAGTGTCAATTATGGTGCCCAGTTTGCAGTCATCTGCAAATTTTGTCAGCCACAATCCCCTATGTTTGCCTGCACTTCAGAAAAATAAATGCCGAACAAGAGGGGCCCAGGACTGAGCCCTGTGGGACACCACTTGTGACCGGCTTAGAGTCTGACATGGCACCAGCAACTCTAACCCTGTGGGTTCTGTCCTTGAGCCAGTTTGCAACCCATCTTGTGACATATGGGTTTACATCTAAGCTGGTGAGCTTTTCTATGATGCCTGAGTGGGGTATTGTGTCGAACGCTTTTGCTAGGTCAAGGTAGGCTGTGTGAACTGCCTTACCCTCATCAATGGCCTTAGTGACTGTTTCGAAAAAGTCGACCAAGTTCAAGAGGCAGGATCTGCCCTTGACAAAGCCAAATTGGGTAGGATCCAGTGTCTGTAGGTCCCCAATGTCTTTATTTATGATTTCCATTATGATCCTCTCCATAGCCTTGCAGACAAGGCTCGTCAAGCTTATGGGGCGGTAATTTCCAGGGTCCGTAGAAGCACCGCCTTTGTGGAGTGGGACCACAGTTGCCGTACGCCATTCTTTGGCACGATCCTGTAGTAAGGCTAAGATTAAACAGCAGCCTTATGTGTGGGTTTAGTTCCTCATTGAGTTAGTGTAGCACACAGCCGGGGACACCGTCCGGTCCCATTGATGCTGTGTTTTTTGCTTTAGAGAGAGCAGCTCTCACCTGGGCATCTGAGATGTTTGGGAGGCTAGACTCTGGTGGGATAGATATTTCTCCTTTTGGGGGGGGGGGGGATTTGCACTGAACCAGTCAGCCAGTATGCTGGCAATGTCTGTGGGTTCAGTGATTTTTGTATCATTTTGGACTAATTCTGAGCATATCTGGGAGTTTCCACCCAGGTTTCTAACATAGCTAAAGAAGGCCTTATGATTGTCTTTTGTGTCTTTAGCGATTTTTCTCTCAAAGTTGGCCTTGGATGACTTTGAGTGATCGTAGTTTTTTGCTAGTATTTATCAGAGATGCCTTCCCTTTTAGGGATTTTGCTCCATCATGTAGTAGCTTTCTCCTCTTGTTGTAGAGTTTGTTTATGGCTGGGGTCCACCAGACCGGGCGCCTGCCTTTGGTGGAAAGGGTCTTGATTTTATTAGGGATTTCTTGATCCATACATTCCTGGAGGTGCTCGTAGAAGGCATTTGTAAGGGTTTCAGCAGCGTGGGTTGTGGTTTCCACTGGCTCGGGGGCCTTGAAGGATACCACTCCAGTCTTAAGAAGTGTGAAGTTTGCTTTTGAGAAGTTCTTCACTGTGGTCTTTTTTGCTGGGGTTGGGGGTGGGATGTGGATCTCCAGTGAGATTAATTTATGGTCTGATCTCACCAATGAGGGATATACTTCAGTGTGGAGCATTTTGTCCCCATGTTTGTGATGATCAGGTCTAGTATATTTTCTCCTCTTGTGGGAATGGTGACTAGTTGTCCCATAGCATTTGAGTTTATGAACTCCAGGAACCTTTGGGCTAGGGTGTTGGGGCTTGAGTAATGTTCCCAGTCTATGTTTGGGTAGTTGAAGTCACCCAATATGATGGTGTTTGGAGAGACATTCATACTCTCCAGTGTCTTCAGGAAGGCTGTGTGGGTTTCCTGAGTTTGAGAGGGTGGTCTGTAACATGCTACAAACTGTAGGGCAGTTTTACCTATGGTTAATTGCACCTGGATGGTCTCCGATGCTTCGTGCGTTGCCACTAACCTGGAGGTGTGGGTATCCTTTATGAATATGGATACTCCCCCTTCTTTTGTGGTTCGGTCTGGATTTTGGGGCCGGAACGCATGATATGAGGTATAACCTGATAGTGCTGGGGTGCTCTCAGGAGCCTTGAACCAGGTTTCAGTCACAGCACAGACATCGATGTTCTCCATACTGAGGAGGGCTTTGAGGGCGTGCATCTTGAGGTTTAGACTTCTGGCATTGAGCAGTATTACCCTTAGTTTTTTTTCCATTTTTGTTTTCTAGGGTGGTAGGTTTATCATTTGAGCCTTGCCTAAAAAAGGCACTATGGGGGTGGCAAGTCTATCAATAGTGCTTGCATGGGGAATAGTGTCAAAATCCTTGGCCAAGTCTAGATATGCTGCAAGCACTGCATAACCACTACTCACTGCTTCACTTACTTTTTCAAATGATGAGGTTAAAAAGGCACGACCTTCCTTTTTTAAAGCCAAACTGCTGAGGGTCCACGATGGAGAGATCTTCAATGTTCATTTTAATGAAGTAGGATATCCTTCCCTCCATAGCTTTACATAGGAGGATATTGAGACTAATAGGTCGATAGTTACAAAGGTCAGGCCACCCTTGTGTAATGGCATTACAATAGCCGTTTTCCAGGCTTCAGGAATGTAACCAGTGGAGAGGCTTAAATTAAAAAGTAGGAGTTCAGAAATGCCAGACCTAGTATGCTGTCAGGATCCATGGATGAAGTGTTATGTTTTTGAAAGGGCTGAAAGAACTTGTTCCATAGTAATTAAAGGGAGTAGATGGGATTGTGATACCTGTGGGATAGCTAAAACTGTGGGTGGAGTAAAATTTGCACTAAATTTGTCAGCTAGAATATTAACCATTTCCTTTTGGTCAAAGAGTGTAGTATTACTGTGGACTAGCTCTGAACACTATTTGGTGTTGGTTCTTAACGTCCTGACAAAGTTAGAGAGAGGCTTACAGATGTGCTTCCATATTACTGCTGCAGTATTCTTTATATACGGGGATTTCCTGCCAAGGGCAGTCCAACATCCGGCCAGCATACTAAAAGGAATATACAGCAGTTGCACATCACACATATGCTCCTCGATCGAAGAGTAGGGTGTAAAGGTGACGTACATATCTCAGAACTTCTTTGTTGCCAGTCCAAATGCCATCATTGTTCATTTGTCTGAACACTCCCTCTATGCTGGTTACCAAGCCACATCTCAGATAAGAGCCCCCAACGGGGCACTTTTCTATTTTTACTTTTATTTTTACAAGTTTTTGTCTCGTCCAGAAACAAAGTGTCAAGAGAGTGGGAAGCACATTCCCCATAAAGATCATCACAAGCAGTGTCTATTCTGTTTGGGGACTTCTCATGACTACACACAGTGTTCCATCTGCCAAGCGTTCGTCCACAAGACCTTATGATTGGTCTCTTCTCTTTGCCGATTTACCTGGAGAACCAGCATCTTAACTGTTGGTGCAAGGTAATATGGTGGAATCTTCCCATCCCAAAAGTCAGCTGCCTGCAAAGAAAAAAGGCCAAAAACTCCAGTCTGATTTGGCTGTTGTCCTGCCTTCCCCTGAACGTCTTTGTCAAGGCTACTGAAAGCCCAGAGGATCACCCTGTTGGTTCATAGGTTGGTACTAGGCTACCGGTCCTAGGGCCTATACAAGCCTAGCCAAAACAATTCCCTGGATATTTCTTCCCACAATATTTACTCCCCTGGAACCCTGTCTAGCAGGGCGACTGACATGATTCCCGGGGTGAATTTCCCATCTCCCATCCAATCAAAGTTCCTTTAGAAGAGGGCCAATGAGGCACTCTGCTTGACATGTATGGGTAGTCTATTCCAGAGTATGGGGAGTCTCTGGGTGAGGAACCTATCCTTCCAGCATATTTTGTTCATTGCGATGACAAGGTTTAGATCCCTGAAGCGTATGGCTCTGAGGGATTGGGATTTCTTTAAGTGGAGCATGTCCAACAGCTCAGGGTCTGACATGACCTTGTACGTTAAGCAGAGATCGCCTCCGAGTAGACTATATGTCACACAGTATAGCTGGAGTGTTTTTAGACGATCAGCATAGGGCATCTGCTTTAGGCCTGTGATTCTTTTAGCGAGTTATTTCTGCGGCCTTTCCAGCTGTTGCACATGTCTTGTGAGGTACATACCAAATGGGGCGCTGTACTCTATACAATGGGTCTCATGAGGGATGAGTACAGTGGGACAATGACCTCCTTTTTTCTGGATGAAAAGCCCTTAGTGGTGAGGTGTACCACATAGAAGGATTTCCTGACTGTTGTGGCGATCTGGTTATCGAAGGTGAGACCAATGTCAACCTGTGTCCCCAAGTCTCTCATCACACTTTCGGTGTTTAGTGTACTGCCACCTATGTGGTAATTCATGGGTACATGGTTTTTCCCAAAGGGGATAACTGTACATTTATTGGCATTAAGCTTGAGCTCATGGCTCTGGCACCAAGCATCTGTTTCTGTAAGGCCCTTCTGTAGAATATCCACATCATTTGGGGATTCAATAATGGCACCCAGTTTGCAGTCATCTGCGAACTTTGTTAGCCAGAGTCCCTTAGTGTTGGCCTGTACTTCAGAAAAGTAGATGCCAAACAAGCGCAGTCCCAGGACTGAACCCTGAGGTACTCCACTTGTCTAGAGCTGGATTTAGAGTTGGCTAATTTTACAGTGTGGGTTCTGTCAGTAAGCCAGTTGTCAACCCATTGAGCAACGTAGGGATTTATGCCCAGCTTAGTAAGTTTATCTACGATTCCAGAATGGGGGATGGTGTCGAAGGCCTTGGCGAGGTCAAGATAGGCTGTGTGGACCACCTTCCCCTCGTCCACCGCTCTGGAGACTGATATGTAGTAGTCAATCAGGTTCAGGAGACAAGATCGGTCCTTCACAAACCCAAACTGGGTGGGGTCCAGTGTTTGAAATGTGTCAATGTCTTTATAATTCCATTATAATGCGTTTCATGCCCTTGCAGATCAGGCTCGTCAGACTGATGGGACGGTAGTTCCCAGGATCCAAGGTGGATCCCCTCCTTGTGGAGTAGGATAACTGTAGCTGTGCGCCACTCAGTGGGCACGAAGCCTGAGATGAGGCTATGATTAAACAAGACACTTAGGTGAGGTGCCAGTTCATTTCGTAGTTCATGTAGTACACAGCCCGGGATGTCATCTGGTCCCATGGATGCTGTATTCTTAGCTTTGGAGAGTGCAGTTTCTACCTGTGTGGCCATGATTACCGAAATTTGGCAATCGTTTGTTATTGAGATGAGCCCTTTAGGGGGTGAAGTTGGCACTAAATCGATCTGCCAAGATATTGGCAATATCCTTGGGATCAGTATATTTAATGCCATTCATGCTTGGGGATCTGCAGAAGGTCAGGAAACCCACTTCCAGGAAATCATTTTTGTCCAAAAGGAAGAGTTTTTCTGTCCGATACCTTTCTAGTAACCAGGATTCATTTTCTGTGGGGGACAACAAAACATCTACTCAACCACAGCCAAGTGTCAAAATAATTATAGTTTAAGTGCTTTCATTCTTTAATTTGTCAAGAACTTTCTCTGGTGTTCTCATTTGTGTGAATTGCTCCTTGCTGGGTTGGCATATTCTTCTGTGAAACCACACCTTCCAGCTATTTCTGCTTGTCTGTCATTGAATTGTCCTCTTACCTCTAGGTTTGAGGTCAAACAATTTCTTCAAGGACTCCCAGGAAGCCTAGGAGCTATTTCTTCAAGGTCTCCCAGGAAGCCTAGGAGCTCAATTCTGTACTTGAAAAACTGACTCTGGCTCCTTTCAAGTCTGCAGCTTCAGCTTCCTTGCAACACTGTACTTGGAAGACTGTTGTTCTTTTGACCCTTATTTATTTTACATTTGTTGACCAGGACAGTCTGAGTGGATATATGACCATTTTCAGCGGAGACACAGGGAGAAAAGCTCCAGATAACACAGACAGAACACAACAGACAGACAGAACACAACAGACATGAGTCAAACATATTTACAAAGCCCTCTAGTAGGTACTCACAATATACACAGTGTGTAATAGTACACAAAAACAACAGGTTGCAGTAAGCTATTATGAGCAAGAGATGCGTACAATATTAATTTAAATAAGACATTGAATAAGTAGCGATTAATCAGGGTTAGTACAGGGACAAAGCGAGTGCTCTTTAAAATACTGTTTGAGGCCTTTTTTGAAGAGACAAAGAATGTTCGAGGGTAAGGTTAGATGGAAGTAAATTCCAAGTTTTACCAACGACGTTGGCAAACAGGGAGTTGCCGGCTGAGTTAATGGCTTTGTGGGTTTGGACCAACAGTTTTTTTGGATGATCGTAGTGGTCTTGAATTACTGTATGGCTTTATGATATTTTTGAGTGCCACAGTATATTCAGGGTGGTACAAAATTGTGTGTGCTACTATAAGCTGATTGAACAGAAGTAGTCTAGGCAGTTCTAGCCACCCGAGAAGACTGAGGTTTTGACAGTGATGTGTCCTATATGTTGAGCCTACGGCAAATCTGGCAATATGGTTGTAACAGTGAGAGCTTACTAAGTTCAGCTTTGCTCGCAGTGGAGAGTATGGGGTAGACATATAGAAGGGTAGAGAGTAGGTGTGAGCGGACAATTGCAGTCCTAGGCTAATGGAGTTAGAAAGGGTTTGCTTCCATATAATGAGCCAAGCTTTTTATTAATGCTTTTTATAGTTTTAAATGATATGCAGATCAAATATGAGATTATTGTCCACTATTACTCCTAAAAGCTTAGTATGGTCATCTGGAGAGATACAGGTACCATTGTTGGAGGTTATGAAGAAGGAAAATGGGGTGGCTCTACTGGTGGGTGTAAAGAGGAGCAGTTTAGTTGGAATTTAAACAGACGGTGATTAGAGAGCCAGTTTTCAACTGTGTTAAAATACGTTTTGTGTTGAGGTTTGCAGGTCTAAAGGGGAGGAGGCTGTACAGATCAGGGTAGAATAGTCTGCATACTGAATAAACTGCATAGCTGCATACTTCAGCTGAGAGAGTCTCAACTCCAGGCTCTTATGGCTGTTCCTCCTTTCTTAGGTTTTTCATATGGACAGAGTATCTGCACTAATCCTTATTGTATGGCCAAGGTGGTAGAGTCACCTCTTAGTCTATTAATTTGCCATCCTTTTTTCCTTCCCTGAAGTCTGCTAGTGAAAAGGTTCTTCACATTTTAGATTTGCATAGACAACTCCGACATTATTCGGATAAGGCTAAGGTTACCTGCAAACCTGAGCAACCTTTTGTTCCTTTCATTACAGGTCTCTTGGTTTGGCTGTTTTTAAGCAAACCATATCCTCTTTCATAGATTCATAGATTAGTACTAGGCTAATTGCCCTTGCGAGCCATTTTAAGCCTAGCCATTTATCCCCTGTGAGACTAAAACCCTGTACCTTGTGTTTGTAAGGCAAACACCTTAACCATTAGGTCACCCTCCCTTGGATCTTGAAAGACATTTCTTTTTTCTATTCTTTCAATGGTAAATGTCTTTCTGCTTCTGAAAAGGTTCATTCTACTAGAGCTATTACTTTCTCTAGTGCTTTTTTCAAAGGATTGGATACCAATTCCATCCTTGAGGCTGCTATTTGGTCTTCTGTCCATACTTTCACTAAACATTACAAGTTGCATGTTGTTCACAGAGCAAGAGCTGGCTTTGCCAGAGCGATCCTGCATTGGGTTTCTGGAGGGCTCCTCTGTGCTTTTATCCTCACCCCCAAGTTTCCTCTTGAGCTTTTGCACTCACCCTTATGCAAACAATACTACAACAGTGATATGGAAGTACATAGTACAGCTGTGTAAAACATAACAGTAGATGTCCTTCTCTTCAACGCTGCAGTATTTGCTCCCTCCCCACCCATCCCCTTCTGCTCTCCACTATTCCTCCTGTCTTCCTGGCCTGGAATTCTTTTCCTTTTTCTCCTTCAGGATGCACATTCCTCCTAGTTTCTAGGCATATTTGTTCCTCCTGGGACTTTTCAGTTCTGAGATATGCATATCTGTACATCACCTTTATGCCCTATGTCTTAAGCTGCAGCATACATGCTATGTATGATGTCTGGAGCATACATGCTATGTATGACGTCTATATATTCCCCAAGGCTTTGGTATACTGGCTGGATGTTGGGCTGCCCTTGGTAGGGAGTCACCTTATGTAACAAATACTGCAACAGCAAAGAAAAGAACATCTACTAGTATGGTAAGATTTTATACAACTGTACTTTACTTTTGGTTTTAGCTGATATTTCGAGTTCATACTCAGCTTTTATCTTCCTAACATTTTCCTTAATCTCTTGGTTAGTTTAAGTCTGCTTTTAAGGCAGGTAGAATTAGACCTTTTATAAGCATTAAGAAGTAGCTTTCTCTTGTCGTATAATTTAAACAGGTATTCCACCACAGGTTAGATGTATGCATATCAGTCTCCAGGGGGGAAAGGTTAGGTCTACAAAGAAAAAAAAAATTATATATACACCTTTAAGAAATAATAGTCATCATAGCTCTGGCTTGCCAGCAATTTGAGGCAAGTTCCCTATAGAAGGAGACTTTCTTCCCAGACAGAGAGATGCTGGGGGCTAAGCAGGAATAAAAGGGTCAAACAGTGCCTCTGGGGCAGCCTGACTGTCAAAGCAAATGAGAGAAAGCACACAAAACATCTTATTTCTACAGCCTATATTTTTTCAATCTGAGAAACATTCTGGTTAAAGCCATGGATGCTCTAAATACCTCAAGGATAAGTCAAGTAGGTTTGCAGTAACAAAGAAAACCTGTTTGATACATTTAGTGACCTCTACTTGTTAAATGACATCCAGACCCACCACAAACACATTTTACACAAGCTGCCATTGAAATTCTCCACTCACTGCTCTAGAACTGCCAGTCTTTTGGATTATTTATTACCTTGAAATCTCTGAAGTCTATCGTCTTCCAAAAAACTTATGTACTCTGTCAGATATCTTAAGAATTAGCCTTTCTACTGTCATCATCTGCTTACCATTTCGATAGTAGTGATTTTGGGAATAATGCTGATCATTTTCACATCTTCCAATATCTCACCCCAGCTTTCATCTCCCATAGTTATCTTCACTCTTTCTATGTCATCCTTCCGAGTTCAGTCTCTCATGGAAAGTCCATGGAGCTTTCACTACATTCCAAGCTGCTGCTTAATCTCCATTTCTTGCAACAATCACAGTCCCTGCTATAGTATTCTCACTTTTTATTTAAACTACCATTTATGCTGTGCATTTTCCAAAACACTTAAGACTAAAGTTTTGATTTGGGTGATGACTATCAGCTACATTATTAACTTACAGGGAAATATTTGGCTAGCTACTCAGCGGTGGAACAATGGCTCTAGATGACTGTCACCATTGATGTTTCACCCTCACCTCAAGTGCAAAAATGGGGAAAAGGGGATGAATGTGATAAGGAAAGAGTCTTAAAAACATTTGCCACACTATAAAACCTACTTTGACAGTTAAAAATGAACTATTTTTGCAAACAAACTGGCGTCTGCTAACCAGATTATCATGGGGTTCACAAGCTGACACTATTGCTTATACTGGAAGATGTATTAAGCATCAACAGCCCCCAACAATGCTTATTAGCTAGAAAAGCTGAATAATAAAATCACACAGTTAAAACAGTGGCAGTAGTTTATTTTTTAAGCAGTAAGTGTGTTTACTTTTATTATACATGTTTTGAAGGCTAGTTCAGTACTGTGGCCGTAAAGTCATGCTCACCTTACAAATCATTCACTGCCAGACATTATGCTATGAAGTGTATTTAGATTCTGGTGATAAAAAGCTTCCCCTATTATTCCACTGTAAAGCTGATAGGCTTTCACGCTTAAGAGGAAATCATTACTGGTATACAGTCTCTACAATTCCTACATTTGTGAGACTTTCATTTGCCCCCCCCCCCCCCATGGTTTTGTGGCCATGGAATTGGTGGGTAAGGAGAGCATTTGGTGGGTAAAGTCCCCTCATAGGGGGGTGTAAAGGGACTTGACCCCCCCCCCCCCCAAGGAGAGCTTAAATGTTTTTGTCAAGGTGAAGGTTTGACTGGTTGTTTTTGTCCAGCTTGACCTTTGTCTTGTTAATTTACTAATCCTCAATCAATGTACCTGCATATTATGCCAGGAAAGTCTTACTTTGATGATTCAATAACATTTTGTGCTCTCTGAAAACAAAATTAAAACTAAAGAAAGTTTTAAACATTACAAAAAACACACAACCGGAACATTGCAACTACATATTTTATTTAAATATGTCATCACATAAAGACAAACACTGCCAAAAAACTCTGCCAGAGATCTGTCTTGCAAAATCACTTAGTTTACTTGTTCACACTCATTCCTGAACTGACATACTGAAAGCCAATATATTAAACAGAAAATGCAGTCTTATCCAAAATTAACTTCATGTATACAAATACAAGTGCATCACTATGTTTTTAAACAAAATATTAATATATTTTAAAGATCCTAAACAGACATATCCATCTTGGCAAGGACACTCAAAACTGCAAGCACAGAAGTTTGAGCGATAAGGAGTATACACTAAAACTGAACATTATCTTGAAGAAATCCCCTTACACTGAGGGTCAGCAGTACTACAGTTAGTACACAAAAGTAGAAGGGTGAAGGGGCACAGCCTCCCCATTCCAAGTGGTGCAGGGGGCTTTGTTTTAAAATGTTACAGTAAGTTTTGAATTTTCACTACTTTAAATATGCATTCACAACTTTGTCATCGTGCCTCTGAGGGTCAATTACAAGTTGGCAGCATACCAGTCATGCAGCCATCTTAAAAAATGCTTTAAAGCTCCAGTCAAGGATACTGTATAAGCAAAGTTCAGAAACTTTAGAGACTAATAACGCAAGCTTTCAAAGACATGTGAAAAATGCATAAACTGTACAACACTGAATGATCATTGAGGGGGTTGGGGGACTGTTCACACTTACCTCAGCAGAAGGAAGAGGAGGTTTTGAAAATGCCAGACTGAATTTGGTTGCCTCCTGGGATATCATTTTGAAGCTCTGCTCTATATATATTGGGTAATGATTTGTTAGATGGAGAAAAAAAAAGCACAAATAAAAGATAGTCAATGCTACTCAAGTCAAAACAGCCCTCAAGAAATGCACCATTATCAGTAACAAAACTATTTTCAGTTTAAAAGATCTAGTCATCTAATTTAATTTCCAAGAAGAAATACAAAATAGAAGTCTAAAAACCAAACTCCAAGCAAGGCACTAGTACTTGTTTATACTATTTCCCCCGCAACTTTTTTTTTTTTAAACTATCCAAGTGTCACTGCTGTGCCAGAATGTTATTGTAGCCCTCATGTTATGCCTTTGCTTGTAAGGAACATCACTGCAATATTATCCCATCCTGAATACAGCCACAGAATGTCTTTCCCTAAGTTACTTAGATGGGCTATAAAATAGTACTAGGTTCATCACCACGACCAAACACACGTGCACATACATGCACACACATACAGAAAAACAACTATCCAGGTTGGGCTCTAGAAAAGTCACACCATCCTCACCCCTACCCTTCTTAAAAATTACTAGCCTCAACTACAAAGCAATGGACCCTGCTAACCTTCCTGGAATCGTATCTGAAGACCTTTCAGAAAACTTCAAATTCTGTGTATATGATGTTTTGCTCATATTGAATCTAAACTAATTCCACCTACTACACAGCTTGGGTCATTCTTCACAGTCACTCTGAGTGAATTCTTAGACTGGGGACAGCACCTCCCCCCCAAATATTTTCCAGACGCAGGCCTTTTCTTTTCCATTATTTCCTCAACAAAGATAACACCAACATACAAGAGCATGTCTACCATCTGACACCCATCCCTGTGGACTGCAGGCCATCAGTGTAGAACAGAACATGTGTTATAACTTTAAGAAGCATTTCAAAGTGAGGGCACATGCAGGCAGCTGTGACATTTTGACAGAACAGCCACAATGTTAGCATGTATGAGTGCAGTAGTCTGTTCAGAAGTTTAAGTTTAAGTTACTAAGCCTCAATCCTGATGTGTTTGTATATAATAAAGCTGCATGAACTGGACCCACAACTGTTTATCTGCTTTATCCTGACCAGACAAGGGGCATGGTGCCAGAATGGGATCAAGAGTAAAACTTCAAGCCATGAGGTGTAGAGTTAAAGGACGAGGTATATTGAACAAGGTGAACGACACAGTGCTCAAATGATCAAGAAAGGCCAGAAATTAATTTCAGGTAATAAACTTGCATAAATTAATTTATTTTGTAAAGAAAACGATACAAAGCACAAAATACATTATTAATCAAAAGCAAAGCACAAGGCATATTATTAAATCAAACAAAAAGCACAAAACGGATTATGAATTAAGCAAAATGTTCCAAATCACGATATTTGATAAAGTTATTCAAAATATTTGTGTGTGTTCAGAGCTACTTCTGATTTGCATAAAAAGAGCATGTTAAAAGTAAAACGGGCACAAGGTAGGTATAATGAGCATAGGTCAAATGAGCATAATGAGTACAATAAAAAGGAAACTTGAACATGGAAAAGTAAAGCAGCTGTATTTTTCTAGTAAACTATTTTTTGACATGTGCTACTATTTCACATTGACTAAAGCTATTCAGAGCATAACTAGAGTTGTTCAAAGTTTCTCAGACTGTGCAAAGTGTTTGCAGTGTGTGCTTTATTACAGTACAATTATTTTGAAGAGTTTACTGTGTGCAAAGTACAGTTAATTCGCAACGTGCAGCCAGAATATAATAATTTCAAAATGTTTCTTGTGCTGTGTACATTTCTTTCACAGAGATCAGTCATTTCAAAGTGTTTCTTAAACTGTATATAGTTATTTTACAAAGTACAGCCATTTCAAGAAGGTTGTGCTGTGTACACTTTATTTGCAAAGTACAGTCATTTTGAAGCCTTTCTTACACTGATAAAGGGTGGTTTCACAAAGTACAGTGATTTCAAAGTGTTCTTATGCTACGGAAACTTTTACAAAGTAATGCTAAATCCATGACACTGTCCAAAGCACACAAACCGTTTATTGCAGAACATCCAACAGACTAAGCGCTTTCACCCATCATTCTATATGGCTTCTTCAGAGTAAAATTAAACCTATACAGCTGGAATTGACTTAGTTTGGTTTTCCTGTTTTCTTTTTAGCAGCTGGCCTAGTCCAGTTTTTCTGGACTCACAACCTTGTATTACTGGAAAACTGGACTTGTTTATTTTACAAAGTGTAGTTATTTTGAAGAGTCTATTGTGCTGATGACCATAGTTAAAAAGTTCTGGCATAAATTTCTGATGTATATGTGTATGTGCTCGTACATAATTTCAAGGGTGTTTATTACTGTGCGTTGGCAAGGCAGAGGCATTTCGCAGACCTAGTTCACTTGTGTTTGATCTCAATATTGCAGACAATTGGAGAATATTTGAGCAGGAATACGATATTTTCATACAAGCAGCTTTTTCTGACAAAGACGCACATACAAAGGCATTTATTCTGCTTAATCTAGCAGGGTCAGAAGCCATTGAAAGAGCGTTCATTTGTGTATGCACCAGCAGTATATGCAGAAGGGGAAAACGCCATACTGTTGTACAAGATGAATCGAGGGAAAACCCAGAGTGCTCGAAATATAAATTTAGAGAAATGTGTAAACCCCAGACAAATGTTACATTTGAGAAGCACATATTTTGTATGAGAGACCAAAAGCCAGGAGAAACTTTTGCAGCTTATATTACTGACTTGACAAACAAAGCTAAAATGAGCAGGTTTGGTGATTCGAAAGACAAGTTGATAAAAGACAGGCTTGTGTGCGGTGTTAATAATGCTGCTGTAAGAAAGATTTTGCTTGATGAGCAAAGCCATAGAGATTTGCCAAATACACAAGCTTACAGAAAGGCACACAAATATGCTTGCAAGTGATAAGAGCATGGTTTCAGCAGCCTCTAGAGCAAGCATAGGCAGCATGCAGCACATGGCTAACAGAAGCATGCCCAAGAACATGGTAGTTGCAGCCCCTGCAGGATTTCCACCGACAGATGGTAAGCTTCCAGCAAGTTCTAAGACTAGCTCAGTAAAACGGACATGCTCAGTGCAGCATAAGGATGAGTTAGCAAAGCCCAAGTCAAAGTCTCACTGTTAACAGTCACAACTGTGGCACCAATCATGAATCCAAAAAAGAAAAGTGCTTAGCATTTGGTCAGCAATGCCACAAAAGTGTAAAAGATGGAACTACTTTCAAAAGTTTTGTAAATCAAGCAAGCCTCATTCATTTATTAAGAAAGCTCACTTAAAAAAAAGAAGTTGATCATGTAGAAAGCTGCAACTCTACTTTCTATGTAGATGGTAGATCAGTGGCTGGTGAAAAGGTTAATGCAGTAGATTTGTTGGCAAAAAACTAAATGTTTTGTACTGTCCTGATCAATGATAAACCTAGAGAGCTCAAGACGGACACTGGTTCAAAGTGCAATATGATGTCAGCAGAAACATTTACTACAGTAAAAGTTAGTGAACAACTTGAACTGGCCAATTGTGTGAAACTTGCTGCTTATGGAGGTGAAGAGATTCAAACCAAAGGCTCAGTAGTGCTTTCACGCTATTCAGCTGGGGATAGTTACAGCTTGCAATTTTATGTAGTCAGAAGACCTGTGCAGTCATTATTAGGTCTCAGAGACAGTTAAGAATGAAACTGTTTTCTTTTACCAAAGAAGTCTATAATGTAAGCACATGTCCTAGTTCCAGTTTCACCAATGCAATTTTCTCAGTTTATGCTGATGTTTAAGAAGACAAGCTAGGTAAACTACCAGTTGTGCTCTCCATGAAATTAGACCCAGAGGTTAGTCCAGTGGTCAAGACCAGTGACGAGTTCTGATAGCTATGCAGGACAGAGTCAGACTCCAGTTAGATAACATGGTGCAGCAAGACGTTATTTGTCCAGTTACAGAACCAACTGAACGGGTGTCTTCTATGGTAGTCGCTCATAAGAAAAGCTCAGATGAAGTCAGAATATGTACTGACCCAAAGGACTTAAAACAATAGAGAGACCCCACCATCCTATGCATACAGTCAAGGAAGTTGCTACCCTCATGTCAAATGCCACTGTTTTTTCTGTCTTGGATGCAAAGTGTTCATTTTGGCAAGTAATGCTTGAATGCAGATCTTCACTACTGACTACATTCAGCACACCATTTGGTAGATACAGATTTCTCAGAATGCCTTTCGGAATAAATTCTGCCAGTGAAGTCTCTCAGTGTGCAATGGAGCAAATTTTTTCAGGTTATCCGTGTGCTATAATAGTAGATGATTTACTAGTTGGAGGCAATAGTGAAGCAAAGCATGACAGAAACCTCAGGAAAGTTCTGGAAAGAGCACAGGAAGTGAATCTAAAGCTCAATCCTCTGAAATGTAAATTCAGGCTACCAGAAGTTCCTTATGTAGGTCATTTATTTACCAATTCAGGCTTACAACTAGATCCTTCCAAACAAACAGCCATTCTTGAGATACCAGCTCCAGACAATGTCCAAGCCTTGCAGCATTTCCTTGGTATGGTTAACTACTTGGGCAAGTTTATACCAGACTTCAGTGAATTATCAATGCCCTTAAGAGAGCTGATGCACAAAAATGTTACCTGGTGATGACTGGACCACCACCAGACAGCATTTGATGACCTTAAACAGAAAATTGCCAGTCCAACTATATTAAGATACTATGATATCCACAAACTAGTGATTCTTTCCTGTGATGCTTCAAAGTTCAGTCTTGGGGCAGTTAATCTTCAAGAGGACAGACCAGTAGCCTATACGTCTAGAATTCCTACCCAAACTGAGATGCAGTATGCTCAAATGGAGAAGGAACTTTTGGCAATTGTGTTTGCATGTTTGAAGTTCCATGATTATATTTATGGCTGAGCTACCCAGACTGAGACTGATCATCAGCCCCTAGTCACTATTTTAAAGAAGCCTATGCATACAGCTCTACCAAGACTACAAAGAATGATGCTTAGATTACAAAAGTACAATTTCAAAATGGTCTATATGAAAGGCAAACTTCTTTACTTGGCTGATACCTTATCCAGGTCGCTCACAGAAAAGCTTGATGCAGAGAATTTTGGCTTCGATATCATGGAAGTGCGTAATTTTTTTACCACAAGACTTGAGCTAAAAGATCATACAAAGACTGATCCAATTTTGCAAAAGCTCAACCACGTCATCAATGTTGGATGGCCGTCAAAGCAAAGCAATCTTGTGCACCAACAGGAGTGCAACCTTAGTTTCCTTACAGAGATGAGATGTTGATGGAAGATGGTATCAGTTTCAAAGGTCCTAAAGTTGCCGTTCCTACTTCCTTACAACATAAGTACATCCAGATTTTGCACTGTGGCCACCCAGGTTCCAAAGCTATCAAAAGAAGGGTGAGAGGACTAGTAGCGCAGAGCATAAAGGGGATGTTCAGGCATACCATCCTCAGAACTTCTTTGCTGCCAGTCCGAACACATTGTTTTAACTGGTCTGTTTGCCTCAGTCTGTTTTTTGCAGTTTTTTCTGTTTAATGGAATTCCAGTGATTTTTCCTGTTTGCTAAAGTTCTCACTGCTGCAGATAAGTACCCAGTTGGGGGGTTTGTTCTTTTCTTCATTTTTTTGTGCTGTTTGAAGGGGGGGGGGGGTTAATGTAATTCAAGAATGGTAAATGCTAGTGTGGGAGACAGATTCCCCACATAAAGACCACATAAGTGCCTTTTTTGCCTAGAAGCCTCTCACAACTATACGTCTTGTTCTATTTGTCAGACATTTGTCCTAAATGCCTTTATAGTAGGTTTTTTCTTCATTTTCATTGTATCTTGAGAACTAGCGTCTTAAGCTGCTTGCTCAAGATACTATGGATGGAACATCTTGCCCAGAGGGTCAGCCATTAGGGAAGAAGAACATGAAAAAGGTAAGACGGGAATCTTCCACTGTCCAGCCTCTGCTGGGGGTTTCTCCAGAGGTTATTACAAACCCAGAGACTCGTGATTGTTTTGTCAGATTCCTCTGCCACATCCAGGTTGGAGGCCAGCAAGGATCTGGCATGCAGCATGTCTGACAAGGCTTTGCAGGCGTCCATCAGGGGGAACCATGGACAATGGTTTCTGAGGGTCTACAGGGGGTTCCACAGTTTCTTCTTGGGAAAGTTGTTCCTACTACAGTTGCAGAATGCTGTCCTGAGTCAGGGCCCTCTCAGTTTTCTAGAACGGATGTCCCCTTAAAAAAAGAAACAGAAAATTAGACGTTTTTTCTGCTCCTAGGAATCCACAGAGTGGGTGGCAGGCTTTTACTCAGGGGTTATTTAATGCTTTACTGTTAAGTCCTCCTCAAGGGGTTTTGGCTCCTACTTCCCCTTGGTCGTTTTCTTCATCTAAAAGGCCCAAGGAAATAAATTCTTCTGAGGGAGATCCTGACGAAGAATCCCTTACTTATTCTACCCAGATTCCGTCTCCTTTAGACAACAGGTCTGAGGAAGAGGACTAATAGTCCAGATACTCCTTCTAAGAAAATTTCCTTTGGGGACACAATCTCTGGGATGATGGAATTTTTTTTTTTTTTTAAGTGGGATGGTGCCCAGGTTTCTGATGTCTATAAAAGGTACTATATACTGCAGACAGAATCTTCTAAACCTGCGGCTGTTCCTCCTGTCTTGGCTGCTTTACTAAAGGTCTTTCTTCTAATGCCTATAAGGCACCAGATTCTCTGCCCCCTGCTCCCAAGAAGTCAGATAGGTTTTATAGGGTGCCTGAGGAGTGTTCCTTAATTAATCAAACATCCTGCTGCTGACCCATATGTGGTGTCTGTAGCCTCTGATAAGTTCTCAACTGCTTCCTTCATCCAAGTTACTGCCTTCTGACAAGGACAGCAGAACCATGGACAGGCTGGGTAAGGTTTATACTTCTGCTACCCTAGCTTTTAGGGCCATTAATTATCAGACCCATATATCTAGGTATGTGTTGGTTCTTTCTCAGACTTGTCAGCTATTTTCTGATCTTCCAGACTCCGTAAATCTTCTGCACTTTTCTTGCTAGGGACTTCCTCTCAAGTAGTTTGTCATTCTATCAGATGCGGTTACGATGCAGAGGATGCCTCTTCTAGGGCTGCTGCTTCTGATTCAGTACTGAGGAGGTATGCTTGGCTTAGGCTTCAAGCTTTACCCAATGATGTTCCTCTGGATAATTAAACTTTTGTAGGGGGAAGCAGCTGCTGGTTTAAGTCTCTTAAGGACAAGGGGAAGGCCTTACACGATTTTAAACAACATGTCCATCTCCCCTGTGCCGAAATTTCAGAGAAACTACCCCTCTAAGCCAGCCTTTGTTCGTAAGCAATCTCACCCTCCTGATAAAGGTAAAAAGGGTGGTAAACGGGCCCTTCCCGCTAAGGCCGCTCAGACTGCGGGGATTCTAAAGACTTCCTTTCCTGAGAAACTAAGTGCTGTCGGACTATCCACCTCCTCTCAGCTATATTCCTCTTTCTCTTCCTAATTTGGCTTTGAATCACCCAGAATTCTTGGGTTCTGTCAATCATTCGTCAGGGGTAATTTATGGTGTGGAATTCCCATCCTCCTTTATGGGCATTCCTCAGTCTCCTCGGGAACAACTTCCTTTTTTCCCCCCAGAGGTTCTTTGAGATCTCTTGCTTTAGGGTACTATTCAAGAGGTGCCTGTTTCCCAAAAGGGGAAAGGGTTTTATTCAAGAAGGTTTCTAGTGCCCAGAAAAGAAGGTATTCGGAGACCAATTCTAGATTGCTCTCATCTAAAGACATTTCTGAAGGTGCCTTCCTTTTGGATGTTGTACCTTCAGACCCTTTTTCCTCTCTTGCTAACTCAGGCCTTTCTGCTGTCTCTGGTTCTCAAGAATGTTTATCTCCATATTCTGATCCATCCTCTCTTCAGTAGGTTTTTGCGTTTCTCTGTTGCTCCCTGGCATTTTCAGTTCTGTGCAACTTGAACTTTCTACTGCCCCAACGGTGGTGTTCAACAAATGCCTCGCTCCTTGTGATTGCTTTTTACAGGCTTTAAGGAATCCAAATATTTTCTTATTTGGATGACCTGCTGATTCAGACATCCTCTCCAGAGGTAGTTTTGCAAAATCTTTGTTTTACCATTTCTCTTCTTCAAAGTCTGGGTTTACAATGAACTTCAAAAAGTCTTCCTTGACTCCTTCTCAGGATTATGCCTTTCTGGGCTGCAGGATTCAGATGGTGCCAATGCTGGCATCCCTGCCTCATCCAAAGGCCTTAGTTCTCATTTCTTACTTTCAAACTCTTCTTCTTCCACTGGCCTCCAATACAGCCAGGGAGTTTCTTAAAGCCCTGGGGCGCATGGCCTCCAATGTTTCGATGCTCCCTCTGGCCAACTTCATATGAGGACGTTCCAGTGGTTTCTGAGTCTGTGTGGCTTCAACATGCACATCCTCTAGAATTTACAGTTCTTCACCATTGTCTCAAGGAGAAACTTCTGTGGTGAATTCAGCAGTTGTCTCGGAATCCAGGGCTCCCTTTTCATTTTCCTCTTCCCACTCGGGATCTGTTCACAGATGCTTCAGATGTGGGATGGGGAGTAACGTTTGGCTCCCTGAAGGTTCGGGGAGTGTGGCCGCTTCGTCAGCACAAGGAGCACATCAACGTTAGAGACAAGAGCTCTTATGTTGGTTCTTCAGGCCTTTCATCCTCTTTTCTTTCTGGGGCCTCTGAAGGTATTCACGGACAATATCACTGTTATGAGGTATATCAACAAACTGGGGGGGGGGGATCTGGCCGGCTGGCACTTCTAGTATGGGATCTGGCTGTCAAGTAATCAAGAGACCCTTCAGGCAGTTTATATACCTTCAGATCAGAACATTGTGGTAGACACTCTGAGCAGGTCCTTCACTCAGTCCCACGAATGGATGTTTCAAAGGAATGTGTTTCTGAACATTGTTGACCAGTGGGGTACTCCTCAAGTAGATCCAATTGCCTCCCCTCTGAACAATCAACTTTCTTGGTTTTCTGCCAGAGTTCCAGGTCCTCTGGTGTGGAAGGTGGACGCCCTCTCATCTTCTTGGAAGGGGAGGTTTCTTTATCCATTCCCTCCCCTTCCTCTCATTCAGACAGTCCTGTTAAAGATTTTACAGGATGCTCCCAAAATCTTGTTGGTGACTCCGTTTTGGCCACATCAGCAGTGGTTCCCTTTACTTCTGCATCTAGCAAAGGGCAATCATCACAAGTTATCTCACAGGGTGGATCTACTCACACAAGACAAGGGATCTCTCATCCATCCCCACCTGTCCAGGCTTCAACTGACACTGTGGGTGATAGGGTTTTGATCACTCATAGACACCTTTCTTCCGAGGAAGTGCTGCAGGTCCTGCAAGAAGCCAGGAAACCTACTACTAGGAAATCCTACTTCTCTAAATGAAAAGTTTTGCTATTTGGTGTCTTTCTTGTGACCTGGACCTACTTACTGTGGATGTTCCTTTGGTTCTCTCTTACTTGTGCGAGTTGCTCAATGCTGGTTTGGCCTATTCTTCTGTTAAGGCCCACCTATCAGCCTTTAACTCCCCCATTAGCTTGTAGAGTTGAGGCTAAGCAATTTCTTAAAAGTGTCCTTAATATTAGACCTCCCAGGAAGCCTGTTCCTCCTCCCTGGAATCTTAATTTTTTCTAGAGAAATTGACTTGGGCTCCTTTTGAGCGTGCTGTTCCAGCTTCCTTCCAGTATTGTTCTTGGAAGACTGTTCTTTTGTTAACTCTTACTTCTGCCAGACGGGTATCTGAGTTGCAAGCCATTATGGCTTGTCCACCTTTTCTGATATTTCATGAGGACAGGGTGCCCTTGCATAGTAATCCTTTTTTTATTTATGCCCAAGGTGTTAAATGAGTTGCCACTTAAGTCAATTAATCTGCCTACTTTTTTCCCCTCTCTGCAATCTGACAGCAAGAGGTTGCTGCATACCTTAGACTTGCATAGACAGCTCAGATTTTATTTGGATAAGACTAAAGCTATCAGAAAATCTGATCAGTTGTTTCCTTTCATCATAGGTCTTTAGGATTGGCCGTTTCCAAGCAAACTATTTCTACTTGGATTTCAAAGTCTATTTCTTTTTGTTACACTTATGACGAGAGTTTTCCTTCTTCTGTGAAGGCTCATTCTACTAGAGCTGTGGCTTTCTTTTGGTGCTTTTTTCAAGGGTTCAGACACTAATTCTATTCGTGAAGTAGCTACCTAGACTTCCGTACATACCTTTACCAAACATTACAAGTTGGATGGTCTCTCCAGTGCTAGAGCTGATTTTGCTAATGTCATTCTTCATGGCTTCTTAGAAGGCTCTACTGCTGCTTCCTCCTCCCAAATTTCTTCTCGAGTTTTGGCACCCTCCCATAAGTAATTAATATTGCAGCGGTGAATGTAAGGACATATTACAGTTGTGTAAAATCTTACCATAATGGTAGATGTCCTTGCATTCACCACTGCAGTATTCACTCCCTCCCTCCATTCCCCTAGTCTTTTTTCCTTTCTGGATGTATAGGTTCCATTTGTTTTTCCTTGGACGGCTGTTCCTACTGGGGCAATCAATTCTGAGGATAGTATGCCTGAATGTCACCTTTATGCCCTACACTACATGAGGAGTCTGTAGGTGACGTTCAGCATACCTTAAAGCAACAGTAGACTTTGGCAGACTGGCAGGATAACTGGCTTCATGGCAGAGAATCCCATACGTAATGAGTAATGCAGCAGTGAAGGCTAGGACATCTACCATTATGGCAAGATTTTACACAATTGTACCTTCCTATTAGGAGGGTTAAACTTCAGTATTTTAAGATGTACATAGATTTTAGGGGTGTTCGTTTTTTGTTTGAGGGCTTTCAATAAAACAAAACGTTTTGTAAGAAGTGACAGGTTGAAATGGATATGACAAGAAACAACTGTATAAAAAGATCAACCTGCCAAACACTAGTGTATGCATGCAACACAAAAGCTGGAACTAGACACTAAAAAAACTGTTACACATAAAAGGTGGGAATGACAATTTAACATAATGATGCTTTCTACATTATCTTTAAATGCAAAAGGTCTACCATATATACAAAAAAGAAAACAGTGAACTATATTTAAAAATGTACAGTGCAAACAGCTATGCTACAGGAGACACATTTGGAAAGAACTGGCATGCAAATTTGATAAAGAAAGGTTTTCCGGACAGTTATTCAGCAGAATACTTGGGACAATTGTTAAAGCTGATCATCTTGTCTCTATATTGTGGCATCATTCTTGGTGAAGGAAGGATACTGCTCAGGGTTAGGGTCATACCTGCCTGGGCTACATAATCAGAGAGCTCCTCTATGTCTCTTTTCATGTAGTCCAGGAGAGTGCGTCTCAGGTCGTTCACACCAGCATGGACAATGACTGTGTCATATTTGTACTTGCCGTGGAGTGACCCGAGTGCTTGTGTTATGTGGCGGATTCTAGCGCCCGATAGGCAGCTTACTGTGACCCTCTCCTTGTTCAGCCTGGTGAGTGGGACGTCAGTGTGTCTGACTATGGAGTCACCTATGACAAGTATGTTTGGTGTTGTATTTGGCCTTATACAGTTGTTTCTTGTCATATCCATTTCAACCTGTCACCTCTTACAAAACGTTTTGTTTTATTGAAAGCCCTCAAAACCAGCCTCACATAATGCTACCACTCCACTGAATCAAACACAAACACACAAAGACATACTCGGAGGCTCTGAGTAAAAATTTACCTAAACAGCAGAGGCCTCCAAAGCAGACACCCAAACAACTGCTACCTCAAGACACCCCACAAGCAACACATAAACCACAAAAGCAGTGTGCAAAGCAGTCACAGCCCTTAAGGCCAAATACAACACCAAACATACTTGTCATAGGTGACTCCATAGTCAGACACACCGACGTCCCACTCACCAGGCTGAACAAGGAGAGGGTCACAGTAAGCTGCCTATCAGGCGCTAGAATCCGCCACATAACACAAGCACTCGGGTCACTCCACGGCAAGTACAAATATGACACAGTCATTGTCCATGCTGGTGTGAGCGACCTGAGACGTACCTCCCTGGACTACATGAAAAGAGACATAGAGGAGCTCTCTGATTATGTAGCCCAGGCAGGTATGACCCTAACCCTGAGCAGTATCCTTCCTTCACCAAGAATGATGCCACAATATAGAGACAAGATGATCAGCTTTAACAATTGGCTTAATGTCTGGTGTAATTCAAAGGGGATCCAGTGTCTGTCTGCCTGGGATGACATGCTTGACAAGCCACGCTGCCGCAAGGGACGGCTTGCACCTGTCACCCTGGGATTCGGATATTGGCTAAGGCTCTTGCCACCCCATAGTGCCTTTTTAGGCAAGGCTCAAATTCTAAACCTACCACCCTAGAAAACAAAAATGGGAAGAAACTGAGGGTAATGCTGCTCAATGCCAGAAGTCTAAATCTCAAAATGCACGCACTCGAGGCCCTTCTCAGTATGGAGAACATCGATGTCTGTGCTGTAACTGAAACCTGGTTCAAGGCTCCTGAGAGCACCCGGCACTATTAGGTTTTACCTCATATCATGCGTTCCGGCCCCAAAACCCGGACCACACCACAAAGGAGGGTGTATCCATATTCATAAAGGATACCCACACCTCCAGGTTGGTGGCAACGCAAGCCGGAAACCATCCAGGTGCAACTAACCATAGGCAAAACTGCTCTACAAATTGTAGCATGCTACAGGCCACCCTCTCAAACTCAGGAAACCCACACAGCCTTCCTGAAGACACTGGAGGGTATAAATGCATCTCCAAACACCATCATATTAGGTGACTTCAACTACCCGAATATAGACTGGGAACATTACTCAAGCCCTAACTTTCTAGCCCAACGGTTCCTGGAGTTCATAAATTCAAATGCCATGGAACAGCTAGTCACTGTTCCCACGAGAGGAGAAAATATACTAGATCTCATTGTCACAAACATGGGGACAAAATGCTCCACACCGGAAGTATATCCCTCATTGGTGAGATCTGATCATAAACTAATCTCACTGGAAATCCACATCCGCCCCCACCCCAAACAAAAAAGAACATAGTGAAGAACTTCTCTAAAGCAAACTTCACACTACTCAAGACTGGTGTGGTATCCTTCAAGGCCCCTGAGCCAGAGGAAACCACAACCCAAGCTCTGGAAGCCCTTACAAATGCCTTCTATGAACACCTCCAGGACTGCATGGATCAGGCAATCCCAAATAAAACCAAGACTCTTTCCACAAAGGGCAAACGTCCAGTCTGGTGGACCCCAGCCATTAACAAACTTTACAATAAGAGGAGAAAGCTATTACATGATAGAACAAAATCCATAAAGGGAAGTCACCCTGATCATTATTAGTAAAAAATACGAGCACTCATAAAATCAACTAAGGCCAATTTTGAGAGAAAAATTGCCATGGATTCAAAGGACAATCATAAGGCCTTTTTCAGCTATGTTAGGAACCTGGGTGGAAACTCCCAGATATGCTCAGAATTAGTCCAAAATTATACAAAAATCACTGAACCCACAGACATTGCCAACATACTGGCAGACAGGTTCAGTGCAAACTTCACCCCTCTCCCCTAAAGGAGAGATAACTATCCCAGCCGAGTGTAGCCTCCCGGACATCTCAAATGCGCAGGTGAAAGCTGCTCTCTCTAAAGCTAAAAACACAGCATCAATGGGACGGATGGTGTCCCCGGCTGTGTGCTACACGAGCTAAATGAGGAATTAAACCCGCACATAAGGCAGCTGTTTAATCTCAGCCTTACCACAGGATACGTGCCCAAGGAGTGGCGTCGGCAACTGTGGTCCCACTCCACAAAGGCGGCCTCACGGACCCTGGTAATTACGCCCCATAAGCTTAACAAGTCTAGTCTGCAAAGCTATGGAGAGGATCATAATGGAGCTCATAAACAAAGATATAGGGGACTTGCAGACATTGGACCCGACCCAGTTTGGCTTTGTCAAGGGAAGATCATGCCTTTTGAACTTGGTTGACTTCTTGAAACAGTCACCAAGGCCATTGATGAGGAAAGGCAGTCCATACAGCCTACCTTGACCTTGCAAAGCTTTCGACACAATACCCCACTCGGGTATTGTAGAAAAACTACCAGCTTAAATGTAAACCCATATGTCACAAGATGGGTTGCAAACTGGCTTAAGGACAGAACCCACAGGGTTAGAGTTGCTGGCAAGTGGTGTCCCACAGGGCTCGGTCCTTGGCCCCTATTGTTTGGCATCTACTTCTCAGAAGTACAGGCCAACATGGGAGGACTTTGGCTGACAAAGTTTGCAGGCGACTGCAAACTGGGCCATAGTGGAAAGTGCATCGGACACGGATATCCTTCAGAAGGGACTCATGGAAACAGATAGCTGGTGCCAGAGCCATGGCCTGAAGTTAAGCGCCAAAAAATGTATAGTCATACCCTTCGGGAAAAACAAGGTAACCCCAAGCTACCATATAGGTGGCAATCCACTAAGCACAGAAGAGGTTATCAGGGACCTGGGGACCCAGGTTGACAGTGGCCTTTCTTTTGACACTCACATTGCTAAAGTGGTTAGAAAGACCTTCTACATTGCCCACCTGATCATGAAGGGATTCACATCCAGATCTAGTGAGGTCATTGTTCCCCTGTACTCTTCACTTATCAGACCAATGATAGAGTACAATGCCCCATTCGGGATGCATCTCACCCGACATCTGCAGCAATTGGAGAGACCCCAAAAGTTCCTCACCAAAAGGATAAAGGGACTCCAAAATCTGTCATATGCTGCCAGATTGAAGAAACTCCAGCTCTATTCAGTCGCATACCGTCTGCTCAGAGGTGACATGTGCCTGACATACAAGGCCATGTCCAACCGGAATTAATGGACATGCTCCACCTCAAAAATCCAAATCCACCAAAACCACTAGAGCAAGCGACTTAAACCTTAGCACGGATATAAATAGGACGTGCTGGAGGGATAGATTTATCACTCAGAGACTCCCTATGCTGTGGAATAAAATCCCGGTCCATGTGAGGCAGAGCACCTCGCTGACTCTGTTCAAGAGAAATCTAGACCTGTGGATGGGAGATCGTAGGTTTACCCCGGAAATCATATCTGTGTCACTGCTGGACAGAGGCACAACAAACTAATGGGCACAGTATTTTTTCATATAAGGGGTGGCGTAAGCCACAAAAATTTGGGCTAGGCTTATAAATGCCTTAGGGCAGATAGGTTCATAGGTTCATACTAGGCTATGAACAGGAAAAGATGAGTACTTATTAATTGCAAGAGTAGCGCCAACAGTGATAGAAGAGTATAAAAAAGATAAGGGTAGATTTGTAGTACTAAGGAACTACTGGCAAGGGAGGAGGATTACACTGGCATGCATTTATATTTCACCTAAACTGCTATAATGGAGATTAAGAAAATTCTGGGAGAAATAATCATCTTTCACCTGGGGATATTACTTATAGGCAGGGACTGGAATTTGACTTGCAGCACTGAAGATGTACCTGGGGGTCCAGAGAGTAAATTATAATAAAGGAAGGTAGACTTTTTGAAGAAATTTATGAAAGTATTTGACATGGAAGATCTGAATTCAGTAGTAGGAGTTCGGAGTGAATTTACATATTCCCCAAGATAGAAAAACTGGTCTAGACTAGAGAAAACCATTTTCACAGGAACATGTGCATTTAACTGAAAGTTTTGATACGTATCCAAAAAACATTTTGAATCACCCACCAATAACAGCTAAAATAAAAATACAGGGTAATGAAATAAAAATGAGACAATGGTGTTTTTCTACCCATCTGTTGAAAAGAAAGACATTTAAGGAATGTGCAGTATAAATTAAGCAGTCATTAGAGAAGATCGAAATGTCTTCTGAAAATACAGCTAGGGAGTGGGATAAAATTAAAGTGGAGCTTAAAAACGGTGGAAAAAGAGAGAGATAGAGATGGCTAAGAAGTAAAATTATTTAGAGGGAGTGACGAAGGTTAAAGTATGAAATCACAAAACCAGGTACAGGTCAGAACTTCAAAAAAAAAACAAACAGCTTTAAAAACAGACCTTTTAATAAAGTGTATAAGCACTTTCGTTTTACAAATCTTTAAAACTTCTTTAGATACATAGAACACAGTGTATCCTCAGTTAAAATACTATGATGAAGTCATATGACCCACAAACCATCATAGTCATGTGATTTCTACTTAAAATTGTATGTCGCTGCAATCAAACTCGTGCAAATATATTAACAAACATCTTGTATAGTAAACGGCACCAACAAATAATGCATTTTTATTAAGGAATATTCATGTTCCCTGATAATATATAAAAAAAACTTCCAAATCTGTATGTTTGTCATATATAAACACAGTCTTGTTCATCGTTTTTCAAGCTATCCAGTGATCTTAGTTTTAAAATGGGGGCTATATTGACAGCCTTATTAAGACCTGGGTACCTATAGGATTCCAACCTCACCTGCCAAATTAACTCCAGTTTTTTCCAAGTATGTGGACCAAGAACCCCCCCCCCCCCCCCATTGGTTTCTTTCTACCTTTTGTATTACACTAAATTTAAAACCATGATCATAATGTTGTTCCAAATGTCTATATAGGGTGTTAGTAGTCTTTCTTCTTTATATCATACATATGTTCATAAATTCAATTATGGACTTTTCGTTCAGTTTAGCCTATATAAAAGGCCTCACAAAAATGGCAGTGGGCTGTGTAAATTACTCCTGTGGTGTCATAGTTCTATTTCCCTAACAAAAAGAAATCTCTATTCCTTATGTTAACTCTGCCACCTTCCAATATGTATTTACAAATGTTATACCTGCCACATTTTGACATCCTCGGGTGCAAAATGAAATCTCTGGTTTTCTAACATGTTCTTTAAGTTTAAACTTCTCCTGTGTGTGATAGTAGACCTATCTCCCAAAATCTGCAGCACATTATTGTTCTCCCTAAAACATTTCAGTTTTTATTCAGAATCCAATTAATTTTCAAGCTCTCTATACTAAAGGAGGTAACAACAGCCCCTGTGTATTTGTCATGTTTACCCCCGCTGCCATTGTTGTACTGCTATTTCCCTTCTCTAATTGTAATATTGGTTTAAAATAACCAGTTTCCCTTTTTCATCGAGACAAAGTCCTCAAATCATAGTAATGGGATAACCCTTCTTAGTGAACATTACCATTAAAAGATCACATTCCTAATAAAATCCCCATCTAGGATGTTCATACATACTGCCCTGACCAGTTGTCATTTTATGACTGCTTTTTTCTGTGCGTACCAAAACTGAGAGTATTAAAGCTAAACAGATGCCAAAGGGGTTTCGGCAATGGAGATTCCCAACAGGGTTAGATAAGGATTCTCCACTACATAAAGAGCTATTCGGCTTATTTGACAAGCAGGGTTGCGGGTTTATGGAGGGAGTAGTGAAGCATAATGTGAAATTAATGGACAAACTAGCAGCGAAAGTCACCATGTTAAATGACAGTGTAATTAAGGACACAGAGTACCCTGAACTCAAACCAGAACATGCTCGTATTTTTCTTAGTACTGAACAAAGTATAGCCCATTCTAAAAGTTATAAACTTAAGAAGTCTAAAGGGGATAGAAGGGAATACATGAAAAGATCCACTTATCTCCTCCCACCAGAATCACAGGTCTGGGGAAGACGTGATTTTGGTAATGATACTGGCTCCACGGAATTAGCATATGGCAACCACAGTAACCATTGGAGGAATGAAGTAGGTCTGAATGGACAGAGGTGAGGTCTAATCAACAGGCAGGAGAATCAGGAAGAGGAACAAGATTTTCCCTGACTGAGGAGATCGGAGTGAATCAGGGAGCAGCAGAAAATACATCCACCCACCCAATTACAATCAGAACAACCAGAGGACTATTTACTGAGCCAACGCTCCACCCTATGCAGGAACAGGGAGAGCTTAACGTATGAAAACACCAACAGTTGATAGTGAACAGCTTGAAGGAAGAAAAATTTCCATAATCTAAACAATGAAGGTGACTTTAAATCATTTCAATTATACAAACATTGGAATGGGGACTATGATTTGCTGATTTATTTTGCATGTGGTATGAACTACGTACCAGCTAAGTCGGAAAACCTTATCAAGGTATTAATAGATTTCAAAATATCTATACGTAAATTGAATCTTAACATTCTGTTTAATGAGACACGGTTTATCAGCCTAACACACCAATTCTTACCAACCTTATCACCCCCTACAGCAACCTTAAGACCCTACGCTCATCTAGCAAAATACTAGTACAAATACGCAAAACCTACAATAAGGCAGGGGAGACTCTGTTCTCTAATACCGTGGGTAAAACCTGGAACTCTCTCCCCAGCGACCTGACCTCCCTACCTTCACTAACACAATTTAAAATCAGGCTTAAAACCTACCTCAAATCACATTGGTTGTGCACCTGTCTGAACCCAGACTAACCTCTCACGTCTTCTTTTCACCAAGTTACAAGTCTTAATTACTGTACAATCTAACTGCCTAATGAAAACCAGTATTACAACTGGCCTTTCAATTGATTGGACTCTTTCTATATCAAAATATGACTCAGTCTCCCTACTATGTTAACATACAAACTTAACATAAGATACTACAATCAAATGTGTTGTGAACTGAACATATTTCCTTATTTACTAAGCTACTTACTCCAATATGATCTTTCATGCATAAAATAGCTTAACTTTATATGGTACTTCCACCTGTTAAACTTTGAATTGTTTTATTTTTTGATTTAAGTAAAATATTGTTCTGTACTCTCAAGGAGCTTTTCTCCCCGGACCTCTGCTGAAAATGGAAATGTATCCAGCTGGACTAGCCCGGTCAACAAATGTAAAATAAAATAAAATAAATAAAATAAAAAACATGGATAACCTTAGGGTCTTCCAGTTTATACAATCCCCACTTCATCCCCTTCGGAGCTTCTTTTAAAAACTTTGCGAGTTAGATTTACAGGCTGTGTTAGGAAGAAATATAAAAAGGATAGGACAGCATGAATGTAATGACGAAGAGGTTATTGTTTTTATCCAAAATCACAGGTTGAGAGCTATGAAGCCGGATAAAGGGGGGGGGGGTTCATTATGACACAATCCAGATTACAATGGCCGTATTTTTCAGATATTGGAGAGTAATGCATATGAGCCATCAAGTATTTCGGAATTAATAATCAATTAAGATATGTGTACAGAGGGATGGATAACTATGGAAGATTTCAAATATTTGACTACGGCAGCCCCTAGAACTCCTATCATTTTTGGAGTTCCTAAAATTCACAAAAGAAAACCCAGCTATGAGACCTATAGTGGATGGAAGGGGATCTATTACTGTGGCTTACGCCCAGTACATTGACCACAAGTTTAAATATTTATTGGGAAATGAGCAGCATCTTTCTAAGGATGCATGGGATTTCCTATATAAAATGAACAAAGTCACTTACTCTGAAATGGACTTGGTCACTATTGACGTCAGTGATTTATACGTGGTTATTCCACACACTATAGATACAGAATGGATACAAGAGCACCTGGAGAGAACAGGAGTGGACCAGGGGAATATTAACAACTGTATCGAGCTACTAGAAATCTTGAAAAATAATTTTAGATTTTTCGAGGGTAAAATATATAAACAAGAGGAGGGAGTAGCAATGGGATTGCCCATGGACTCACTGTTGGCTAATATTGTTATGAGCCAGTGGGAATTTGTACATATTTTTAATCACCCATACAGAAGTCCATCAAATTTTATTTACGTTACCTTGACATATTTATGGTATGGGGCAAGGGGGAAACTGAATTAGTAAAATTCATAAGACTACATTAACGCTAGTATAGTTTTCTTGTTTTTTTACACAGTCTCATAGGCTGAAAAGAATGGCCCATCTGCGTTGATAGAAAAGGATGGAATTAGGGGAAAATATGTAGCTAGTGTACATCGGAAACCCAAACACTCAAACATGTTATTGCATTTTTCTAGTTCCCACCCCTATAAACAGAAAAAGGCAGTCATAAAAGGACAACTGGTCAGGGCAGCACATATAAGCACCCTAGATAGGGATTGTATTAAGGAATGTGATGTTTTAATGGTAATGTTCACTAAGAGGGGGCTACTCCATGACTATGATTCAGGAACTTATAGAAGTAGTCGATGAAAAGGGAGACCAGTTATTTTAAACCCATATTACAATTGGAGAAGGAGGATTGCCGCGGTGGTACGGCGGTAGCATTGTTACCTCACAGCAAGAGGTTCTCCCGTTCGATTCTCAGCTTGGCTTGGGAGAGCCTTCTGTGTGGAGTCTGCATGTCCTCCCCGCGGTTGGGCAACGTTCGAAAGACATGCGTGAGTAAATGGGCGTGCCTTCGTTAAAGGTTGGGCATCAAGCTGGCACCTCAGCATTTCGTAAAAATCTACTGCCAATCATTAGCGGACCGGAGTTCCGCTGTGGCGACCCCTTACCGGGAAAAGCCGAAAGACAAACACTGCAATTAGAGAAGGGAAATAGCAGTACAACAATGGCAGCGGGGGTAAACATGACAAATACAGGGGCTATGGTTACTTCCTTTAGTATACAGAGCTCGAAAATTAATTGGATTCTGAATAAAAACTGGAATGTTTTTAGGAAGAATGTGCTGCAGATTTTGGAAGAAAGGAGAAGTTTAAACTTACAGAACATGTTAGAAAGAAAAACTAGAGATATCATTTTACACCCGAGGATGCCAAAGTGTGGCAGGTATTACATTTGTAAATACATATTGGAAGGTGACAAAATTAATATAAGGAATAGAGATTTCTTTTTGTTAGAGAAATATAACTGACACCACAGGAGTAATTTACGCAGCCCACTGCCAGTTTTGCAAGTCCTTTTACATAAGCAAAACTGAACGAAAACTCTGTAATCGAATTTATGAACATATGTATGATACAAGGAAAAAAAAAAAAAAAGACTACCAATGCCCTATATAGACATTTGGAACAACATTATGATCATGGTTTTACATTTAGTTTAATACAAAAGGTAAAAAGAAACCAACCAGGGTGGGGGGGGGGGGGTTCTTGGTCCACATACCTGGAAAAACAGGTGTTAATTTGACAGATGAGGTTGGAATCCTATAGGTACCCAGGTCTAGGCCGTCAGTATAGCCCCCATTTTGAAACTAAGATCACTGGATAGGTAGGGAAACAATGAACGAGACTGTATTCATATATGAAAAACACACAGATTTGGGAAAGTTATTTTATATGTTATCACGGAACATGAACATTCCTTATTAATAATGCATTATTTGTTGGTGCCGTTTACTATACAAGATGTTTATTAATATATTTACATGAGTTTGATTGCAGTGACATACAATTTTAAGCAGAAATCGCATGACTATGATGGTTTGTGTGTCACATGATTTTTTTCATAGTATTTAAACTGAGGATACACTGTGTTCTATGTATCTGAAGAAGTTTTAAAGATTTGTAAAATGAAAGCACTTCTACGCTTTATTAAAAGGTCTGTTTTTAAAGCAGTTTGCTTTTGAAGTTCTGTCCTGTACCTGGTTTTATGATTTCATTGTTTGTACCCATTTGTGGATTGTTTTTTTAGAAGGTTTTAAGTATTGCAGAATACGAGAAAATCTCAGAATAAAAAGAGCAATAACAGAAAATAAGGGATTTCCTCAATAATACGCATGAGTTTAGAAAGTTTGCTGTTAAACTGTTTTTTTCATGAAAAAGCAGTTGGCAGAATGGACCGAAGGCAGCAGCACAAGACATCCTGCTAGAAAGGGCATTTATGTAAAGTTTCATGGCATTTCCTGGAAAAGATTAATGAAATGGAATTTGACAAACATGATTTATTAATTACTGTGAATGTAAGGAGATCTATACACAGTAATACCTCATGGGCTAGGGCCGTCATGGTTCACAGAATACCTTAGAAGGAAGGGATTACAACAGATTGAAATCAATTTATATGTTGGAATGGGAGCAGCAATTTATAAGTGGTAGTGCATATAATAGCACTTTTGGACTTTACTTGTGCTATTTTGATGACTTTAATATGGCGAGGGGCAAGGAGCAAATATTGAATTTTATTGAATACATTAATAATAGCACTACCTTTTTGTCATTTACCTATGAAATTAATGACACTAGTGTAGCTTATTTGAATGTTATGTTGTACAAAGACATAGCTAAGAGATATATTTCTCATACTGTTAGGAAGCGGACATACTCCAGTAACTATTGCATTTTTCCAGCTCACACCCCCTTATACATAAGAAAGTGGTTGTTAAAGGACAACGCATAAGAGTGGCCAGGATGACAATGCTAGAGGAACATTTTGTGGAGTATTGCAACATATTAAAGGAAATGTTCCTGAAAAGAGGATACCTAAAGGAAATGGTTGATAAACTGACTCTAGAGGTAAAGAATAAAAGACATAGAGGGTACTTTATACTTCTATTAAATAATCTGGGGGAAATGAATGTAGGAATCACATAATAGATTACATAGGGTGGAAAACAATCTAGTCAATTATCGTAATTCTTTTATCACCACATATAGCTTGGAAAGTGGGCAAATCAGATGGATCCTATCCAAGAAATGGAACATTCTCCATGAAAACAGGGCTATTAAAGATAAGGTGCGCGAGGAAGACAGAATAATATATAAAAAAAAGGTCCACATTTTAAAAATATTTCTGAGTGTAAGATCAAGACTGGGGGCTGAACCCTGGTATGAGAAGATGTGGTAGATGCAATTACAGTACAAACATCTTAACAGGAGAATACTTTAAAATACCAGGAAAAGATTTCCACCTGAGACACAACTTTGACTGTGAAAACACAGGTATAGTGTATATACAGCATTATGCCAAGGTTGTGAAGGGTTCTATATAGGGAAAATGGAGTGCAAGCTTCATGACCATATACATGAGCACCTTTATGAAATTAGAAAAGGCAAAACTACTAAATCCCTATGTAAACACATTATGGAGTATCCACAACATACGTTTAAATTTAAAATACTAGAAAGGCTTAAACCTGACCACAGAGGCAGCCCATTGCCAGTTTTATTAGAATTAAGGAAGCTGTATTGGAAGACCTATTGCATATACTTATTGTATATAACTGGCCAGGGCTTAATGAGCATATACCTACTGCCCCACTTTTAAAACTAAACTAAAGGCTCAAAAAAGGCAGATACAGCAGTAATGATTTATTGGGGAGAAATATTTTTTTAACATAATAAGGTTAATGCAATTTACTTATCCTTTTAGATACAAAAGATTTTTATACATTAGAAAATAAAAGTTTTTAGTACTGAATGTATTTCAACTTGTGGGGACTTTTTTGTAACTAATTTGATTGGCTTTTGGAAGTCGTGATTTTGAACTGGTTCAGTAAATTTTTAAATTTGTATTCATCTGAAGATTTACAAAAAAAGTAAGATGAAAGCACTTATCTGAATTGTAATAAAATGATTTGCGGACACAAACATTACAGCCTAGCCTTCCTCAAAAACGCATGTCAAACAGGACAAGCAAACATACTATACCAACCCAAAAGAGAAACATCAAAACAACCAAAACCTTTTTTAGGGCATCACTAAATGAACTACTCCACTCTGGCAAGACCACCACTTCCTCTCCAAAAATGGACAATGCGACAACTATCTCCACACAACCAAAACCACCCACAACTCTTCAGTTTTAGTCCAGTACCTACCTCACTCACAGTGAAATTGCTCCTTAAACTAAAAACTACTTCCATAGTTAAGACCAACTACTATCAGACTACCTAAAAAATTGCCGCAAAAGTCATAGCCTTCCCTGTGCCCATATTAATTAATAGGTCCATAGCAGAAAGATATGCCCCACCACTGTGGAAAAATCCTACATCATACCACTGCATAAAGCTACAGACTAACAGCAATCCTATCCCCCCTCTCCAAAATATCACAGAAATACATCCATAGGCAGCTGATGCAATACCCAACCTTAAATAACCTGATATCAGAAACACAAAATCACTTTAGGCCCCAACTCAGCATCACTACTGCTCTACTACACTTTAACAGTATAATAAGCCAAATTAGAAACAATGGCCTGCCTGTATCCACCATGTTCTTAGACTTGTCAAAGGCATTTGATACTGTCTTGCACCAGCATCTGCTCATTCAGGTCTCCTCAATAGGACTTTGACAATTCTCCTTGTTGTGGTTTATTAATTAGTTACCTATCTGAAAGGTAACAAGCTATTAAAAGGCAATGAACCTACTCATCCTATCAACCAGTTACTACAGGTGTCCCTCAGAGCTCTATCCTCAATCCTCTCCTGTTTAATATGCTTATTAATAACCTCCACTCACCATGCTAGTTTAATATATAAAAGACTCAGCATTAATATGTGCACCCTCATAGTAAATAAGCTCCAAAATATTACCTAAAAACTTTCTCCTCTCCAGGCTCAAAGAATCAAACCAACTACTCAACCCCAAGAAAACTAAGTTACTCTGTTTTACCTCAAAAACTTGCCAAAATCAAAAACAATCTTTTGCCATAAAGTCAGCAAGTAATACTATTATTGAAATTATAACCCACAGTAAATGTCTAGGCATTATTATAGAGGACAATCTCAAACATAACCAGCATATATTGCTCACCATTAAATCTACACACCAGAAACTAGGCTCCCTTTATAGTATTAATGGATTCCTTACAGATGCTGCAAGAAAAACTCTAGCCACCACCTTCTTATATGCTGCTCCTATCCTAACAAACAAACAATATTCACAGAAACTTGCCTTATGCTACAATAAAACAGCTAAATTTGACACCATTCTCCTTCACAGGACCCACGATTGTCTTAGCTTAAATAAATTAAACTGGCTTGCACTGCACAACTACCAAACATATTCACAACTAACTACAGCACACAAAATCAATCATCCAGAAAACATTGCCCTGCATTTCAAAACTCATTACTGCCCTACTGTACAGCAAAGGACCGCCATTTAGTAACAAATTCTTACTTTTCACGAATAAGTCAAATAAGGTTGCAGCTCTACTCCCAATATGTTGCTAAACTCTGGAATAGTATCCCTACACAAATAAAACTTAATAGTTTTAAACCACTAAGTAAACATCATCGTAATCAGTCCTGGTCCTGCATGTGCTCATCACCAAGTTAAGACTTTGTGCTCACCTTACAATACTCTCTTTAAAAAGAACACTGTCAACCTCACACTGAAATGACAAAATGTTTATAATAATTCTTGCCTGCACACTCCACCAAGTTGCATGTGGGCTCTCTCTTTAGTAACTTCTATCTTTAAAATCTTAAAATGTATAAGTGTAACTACTGTACATCTATAAATGTAAATAGAAATGTATATATTCTGTGTTTAATTGGAACTTAGTATACTGCAATGTAAACAAATGGATCTTTTCTCCCCAAGCCTCCAGTGAAAATGGGTATTACCTCGTAGGACTTTCCCAGTAAACAAAGGCAACTAAATAAATAAAACCTCAGAAAAAAGGAAAAGGGGAAGGGACTTGAAAATGAGATGAACTCAAATACATTGATAATGATTGCTTACAATCAGAGAGACAAAAAAAAAAAGTTAAGAGTATTTGCCTGCAGTGGGACTGTGTACAGTTTGGAATCAGTGTCCCTTAGATATCCTGCGATTCTTAAAAAGTTTTCTACAAAGGGGGAATAAAAACACACACGGCTCTATAGGTAGCCCTTGAAGGCCCTAAGGGAATATCACAGGAGAACAGAACCTGATGAACACAGAAATGAAAAGACTAACCACGAGGAGAATGACAATGAGTGGGGAGGGATCAGAACAAGGATGCTTTCCAGTATTTTGACAGAAGATGATGGAAAACAGAAGCAACTGAAACAACATAGTACAATAATAGTGGAGAGGCTTGCAGCTAATGAAAAGGTGTTAGAGGAAGGTGCAGAACTAGATGTCTCATGCAACTAATAGACACAATGCAGTGAACTGCGACTACTGAATTGCAAGTCTGGGCTCAACTGCATTCTTGGACTACATACTAGTGAAAGAGTCCCTTACAATTTGAAACACTTTCATATACATTATAAGAAAACATAAGAACTTTTTATGGATGGGCTGCAGTTTATGTTAGACCTTGGAGATAACAGTTACAATGGTGTTTAACTTGGGATGCTGAAAGCTGGTGTTGGCACCAACATTCCTATTCCTGTTGCAACACTTACAATATGTGGAGACTTGATTTCACTTTAGAAGTATGGCCTTCAAGTCCATTCACTTGCTGCTATAGATTAAATGTGTGGTAAACGTGGTCAATGTGAAAAGGTATGTGCACAAGTGTGAAAGATAAGTGGCTACCAGGATAGCGGATATCTTTTGGGATATTTTATTTGTCCATGCCATTGCTTTTGCTTATCACTATATTGCAGGAAACATGGATATCACTTGTACAAGGACTGAACAAGGTGTTAGGAAAGGGTGATGAAGGACAGGCAGGATAAACAGGCTGCCTTGTATAATGCACTATGATTTGTTTTGGAAATTATGACAGTGATCATTTGACAATCGCAAGAATGTAGGTGAAGACATTAGGAGTATATTGTATATTATTTTTGTAATTTGTATATTATTTGTGTAAGATTAATTCTGTCAGCCCCTCAGGGAGGACAACTTATAGATCAGAGTGTGTGGTATACCTTTAAGAAGCTTTCCAGTCAGCAGGCATGTGCATACAAGTACTGAGCACATGCAAGCAAGATTGCTATTTGGAGTGAGCAGCCAGAGTGAGAGCATGCATGTGTGTAGTAGTCAGTTTGTTTCAGTAATGTTCCTGCTATCCATCCTGATGTTGGTATGTAATAA
Source organism: Protopterus annectens (assembly GCF_019279795.1). Taxonomy (NCBI): domain Eukaryota; kingdom Metazoa; phylum Chordata; order Ceratodontiformes; family Protopteridae; genus Protopterus; species Protopterus annectens. The sequence goes on along the minus strand of NC_056746.1, from coordinate 1,117,938,936 downwards.
AGTACTTACATGAACACCCAAGCCTCATTGTCTTATTCAGATATACAAGACAAGAGACATGGTGTCAGAAGCGGGATCCAGAGACAAAACCATGAGGCGCACAGTTAACATTCAAGGAATATACAGGGGTGGATCATCTCTATTGCCCAAATGACTCGCAAACAGGTCAGAAATGAATTCCAGGTAGTAAAATTCACTTAGTGATTTTTTTACTAAATGAATATAAAACAAAGCACTCAGAAAGCTCAAAATGAATTTCTAAAAAAATGTTGAAAACTGCGACATACTGATCAAAAATATTCAAAATATTTCCAAAAATGTTTGGCAATATCTAAATTGCATAAATATATAAAAGGGAAAAACTGTATTTTTTCACTATATGCTACTTTTTAGCAGTAACTAAAGCTATTCAAAGTATCTGGGAGTAGCAAAGTGTTGGCAAGTGTGTGCAGTATTACGGTACAGTTATTTTAATGTACAGTCTTTCAAAGAGTTTATTGTGCATTTTATTGTTATTACAAGTACTTGATGTTTGTGCATGTTCATACATAATTACAAGGCTCATATTTGCATTGTGTTTAAATATAATTTGTTGGCATGGCAGAAGGATTTTGAAGACCAAGTCTGCTTGTGTTTGATAACAATATTGCAGAAAATTGGAGAGAGTGTTTGAGCAAGAGTATGATATTTTCATACAGGCTGCTTTTTCTGACAAAGACACACATACAAAGGCATTTATTCTGCTTAATTTTTCTGGGTCACAAGCCATTAATAGAGAGCATTCATTTGTGTATGCACCTGCTGTGTATGCAGGGGAGGGGAAAACCACCATATATTGGTACCGGCTGAAATACAGGAAGACCATCTCCCTGAGTGTTTAAAACATCAATTTAGAGAAATGTGTAACCTCCAAACAAATATTACAATGAAAAGGCACTTATTTTACATAAGAGATCAAAAGCCTGGGGAAAATTTTGCAGCATATATAACAGGCTTGAGAAATAAGGCCAAAATGTGCAGATTTGGTGACCTGACAGATAAGTTGATAAAATACAGGCTTGTGTGTAGTATTAAAGATGATACAGTGAGAAAGATTTTGCTGCAAGACAGTGATTTAACTTTGAATAAGGCTATAGAAATTTGTCAGATATATGAGCTTACAGAAACGCACACAAATATGCTTACAAATGAGAAAAGCATGCTTGCAGTGCCTTTCGGTGCTAATGTTGATGCTATGCAGCACAAGGTTAAAAGATACAGGTCCAAGGGTGTTGCCCCACCCTGAGCCTTTCTAGCAAAATCCAGGGCAGCTTCAGTGAAAACCAGAGCCTTTCCAGCAAGTTCCAGGGCATGCTTTGGAAAGTGGATATGCTCAGTGAAGCACAGGGGTGAGTCAGCTAAATCAACGAACATGCCCTCACCTAGTCTCATAGCAGTCAACTGTCGTAATTGTGGTGGTAATCATGAATCCAAAAGAGAAAAGTGCTTAGCTTTCGGTCAGCAGTACCACAAATGTAAAAAGTGGAATAATTTCAAAAGGTTACTTAAATCAAAACAAGCTCATTATTTTATTTAAAAAAGAGCATTCAGAGAGACAGTCATCGATTAGAAAGCTGTGACCCTGCTTTTTATGTTGGAGTGTCTGTGCTTGGCGAAACAGTCAATGCAATAGATTTGTGGGAAAAGAATGAAGTACTTTATACTGTTCGGATTAATGGGAGACCCATAGAGCTCAAAGTTGACACTGGTTCAAACTGCAATGTTATGTCAGCTGAAACATTTGCTAGAGTAAATGCTGATGACAGGCTTGATTTGGTGGAGTGGGCAAAGCTCGTTGCTTATGGGGGTGAAGAAATCCAAACCGAAGACTCAGTAGTGTTTTCATGTTACTCTGCTTGGAACAGCTATGACTTGCAATTTTACATAGTCCAGACACACGTGCAGTCACACTATTAGTCTCACAGACAATTTGAAAATGGGACTTCTTTCATTTGTTAAGGAAGTCCACCAAGTATGCTTGAAGGATAATGGCTCCAATTTCACTCAGACTATTTTTTCTAACTACGCTAATCTTTTTGAAGACAAATTAGGCAAACTCCAAGTTGTGTATTCCATGAAACTAGACCCTGAAGTAAGCCCAGTCATCAGACCAGCAAGGAAAGTTCCAGCAGTTATGCAGAACAGAGTCAAGGTTGAGCTAGACAGAATGGGGCAGCTAATAGTAATTTGCTCAGTAGAACCACCAGCTAAGTGGGTAACCTCTATGGTGGTAGTTCATAAGAAAAGCTCAGATGATACTAGGAATATGTATTGACCCAAGAGACTTGAACAAAGCATTAAAACATCATCCAATGCACACAGTCAAAGAAGTCGCTGCTCTTATGCCAAATGCCACTGTTTTTTTGGTCTTGGATGCAAACATTCATGTTGGAAAATTTTGCCTGACCATAAATCCTCATTGCAAACCACATTCAATACACCATTTGGAAGGTACAGATTTCTGAGAATGCCATTTGGGTTAAATTCTGCCAGTGAATTCTTTCAGCAAGCAATGGAGCAATATTTTTTTCTGGCTATCCTTGTGCTATTATAGTAAATGATATTCTTCTAGGAGGCAATGGTGAAGTTTAACATAATAGAAACCTCAAGAAAGTTCTGTAAAGAGCTTGTGAAGTCTATCGTACGTTGAATCCTCAGAAATGTAAATTCAGGCTACAAGAAGTTACTTATGTTGGTCATTTGTTTACCAGTTCAGGCTTACAACCAGATCCTTCCAAGTAAAACAGCAATTCTTGAGATGCCAACTCCAGACAATGTCCAAGCCCTACAGTGTTTTTTTTTGGTATGGTCAACTATCTAAGCAGGATCATTCCAGGGTGGAGACAACTTTCAGCACCACTCAGAGCTGACACGCAAAGATGCATCCTGGTCAGAACACCAAAGAGCATTTGATGTCCTGAAACAGAGAATTGCCAGTCCACCTACTTTAACATATTATGATGTTCACAGGCCAGCAACTCCTTCCTGTGATGCTTCTAAGTTTGATCTTGGTGCAGTCATTCTTCAAGAGGGTAGACTAGTAGCCTATGCATCAAGAACTATAATCCAAACTAAGATGCAGTATGTCCAGACAGAGAAAGAACTCTTGGCAATTGTGTTTGCATGTTCAACGTTCCATATTTATATCCGACATACTCAAATCAAGACTGACCACCAACCTCTAGTCACTATTTTGAGAAAGCCAATGTGCACAGCTCCTGCTAGATTGCAATGCATGACGCTCAAGTTGCAAAATTACAATTTCAATCTTATTTACACAAAAGGCAAAAACTTCTGCGTCTTGCTGATACTTTATCCAGACTGCCCAAATAAACCACTGAACAGCATGAAAATGAGAAACCTGATTTTGAAGTCATGGAAGGGAGCCATTTTTCTTCCACGTCTTGATGAGCTTAGAACTCACACATCTTCAGATCCAATTCTCCAGAAGCTCAGCCACTTTATCAGTCAAGGATATGAGATTTTGTCTGATAATGGTATCATCATGAAAGGTCCAAAACTTATTGTTCCAAAATCCTTGCAACAAGAGTACATTAAGATCTTGCATTGTGGCCACCCAGGAACTGACTCTACCAAAAGAAGGGTGAGAGGACTAGTATTTTGGCCTTCTATGTCAAAAGACTTTAAGAAAGAACTCTCATCTTGCTCTGTTTGTAACAGTACTAAACCGCATCAACAAAAAGAACCACTTCAGTTAAGCCAGATTCATGAATTACCTTGGTCGACACTAGCTACAGACATTTTTGAGTGGAATGGTCAACATTACTTGGTATTCGTAGACTCTTGTTCAAATTGATTTGAGATTGACCTACTTCCTAACCTAGTGTCCAATACTGTCATTACTAAGTTGAAGAGGCATTTTTCTGTCCATGGTAGTCCGCACAGTCATTTCTGACAATGGTGCACAGTTTACAACATGGTGCACAGTTTACAAGTCAGCGGTTCAAGAGATCTGCTGCAACGTGGGACTTTGTTCATATTATTAGTAGCCCTGAATACCTGCAATCAAATGGCTTGGTTGAACATGCAGTTCAAAGTGCAAAACAGCCGTTAGAGAAATCGAAACGAGACAATACTGACATTTTTCTAATTCTCCTGAATCTCAGAAACATTCCTCAAAATAATCATCGTGGCTCACCTGCCCAGAGACTTATGTCAAGACAAACCAGAACCACACTGTCAATCAGTAGCAATTTGTTGGTTCCATGTGCTAAGAACAACAAAGCAGTGAAAGCTCAACTCCTGAAATGTTTGTTCCAGAAGTCCCATTATTATAGGACCAGCAAAACCAGTCAATCCGTTACAAGAATGGGAGATATGAGGATGCAAATAGCAAAAGGTTTTGATCAGATTGGATTTGTGAAAAGTTTGTGTCAAGAATCGAGATCGTACATTGTGGAATTGCAGGGAATAGAATTTAGACAGAATTGGAAAAATTTATTACCAGTGTCCAAGCCAATGGTACAGCATCTTGCCTGTAATAAAGACCCTAATTCTCAGAGTGACTTATCCAATGTTCCACTACTAGAGGACATTCCAGCAAATATCCCTGGTCCCGAGAATATCCCAGGGAGTCCTATAGCAGAACATTCACCAGTGACTATTCCCTGTTGCTAAACCCAGTCCTAACTATTACATTACAAGATCAGGTCACATTTGCAGATTTAGTTCCACATATGCCACAACCTGGTTATGAAGGTTGTTTTGTTCATTACTGTCTGTATAATTTACATGCCTATTCAAATGTCATTACTGTTGCAAGACAACTCAGTAAAGAGGGAGAAAGTAGATCAGTGTGTGATATACCTTTAAGAAGCTTTCCAGTCAGCAGGCATGTGCATGTAAGTACTGAGCACGTGCAAGCAAGAGTGCCATTTTGAGTGAGCAGCCAGAGTGACAGCATGCATATGTGTAGTAGTCAGTCAGTTCATTTAAGTTCAATGTTCCTGCTATTCATCCTGGTATGTAACAAAGTACTTAAATGAACAACCAAGCCTCAGTCTTATTCAGATATACAAGACAAGTGACACAACTAACTCTGGAAAATGCCACCAGTAATGACCTGGAAGTAACACACCAAGTTTTTGAGATCTTCCATTTGGATCTCTGTGGGATGGGGACATTCCACGGAGGGTTGTGACCCTCCACAAGACCAGGACCTTAATTTCTGTGCAATGTAGAGGGTTGTGTGGACAGCTGCTGGTTAAAAGTTTGTCTACAGAAGAATATTTGCCTGTAACTAATGGGAACTAGTTTACGGCACATAACGGAGGGAAGAAATGTACAAAGTAATTATGTAAAGGAGTCTGGGGGAAGAATACAGAACACATGTACATATTCTTGCTGAATATATACAGATGAGAGGATTACTATACATACAGTAAACCAAGTATATTAAGCAGGACTCAGAGGGAACAGCTCAAGTTATATCAGCAGGTTTCACAGAAGGCAGTGGGGCCTTACCCCAATTTTTGGTGACAGTAAGAACTGTTAGAAGGATGACTGCCTCCAAGTGACTTGAGCAAGGAGAAGGTGAATCGGTATGGAGAAGATGGCAAATCTGTATACAGTTTTATAGTTTTGGGGGGGGGACAGTTGGGAAAGAGGAGGGAACTGTTCTTATTTGTGTCAACTGGCAAATACCTCTGTGAGAAATTTTAAAGGTCCTTTTAGTAGAATATATTCACAATATAGCTGCAGAGATTAAATGACAAATATCACAACAATTTCTGGTAATGTCAGTGGGTTGGTGAACATACAAAGACAGAATCCAAGCTTGACCTTTTAGAACCCAAACTGATATTACCCTACTGTAAAAGGCCCACTTAGGTTACGATCCACAGAAGGGAATAGGAAGAGGGATGGGGTGACCTTGATAAGTAAAAAGGATGAAAGCATGATGTCAAAAGGTAATGGACAGACAGGAAAGCTGTAAAATTTTAAATGTATGATGTTGGGAACAGCCCTTATCTATGGTCAGTGTTTACAACCCCACAAAAGTAGACCGACATCAGAAGGAAATTATAGGTGAATTAATGGCAAATACCCAACAGACAATGGTGACAAGTGGGATTTGGATCATATGTCACCCATCTGATGTCTCAGGAAGCCCTAAGGCAGTCAGAAAAGGTGAAGTGAGACTATTAATAAACTACATAAAGACATTTGAATTCAAGGATGTGATTGGTGGGGATAGATGTATTAGATAATTCACATTCTATGCAATATAATTTGTGGTCCAGAGGCAATATATTAATGAGGAATACTTAAACTGTTCTTTGGCGAGGATGCATCCCCCAATCATATCAGACCATGCTCTAGTACAGATTGTACTGGACCATGCTGTGGTACATATTATAGATAACATATTTAGGGGATCATGAGTGGGAAAGAAGCACTGGCGATTTCCTACGAATCTGTTTAAGAAAGATCATTTTAAAAAATAGGTAGAGCAAACTTTGAAAGATCTAATGAACTCTATAAAGGGGAAATAGTAGTAATCATAGTGAGTCACAGGTGGAAGGAACTAAACATTTGTTTTAAGAATATGGTAGCAAGCAGAGCTAGGAAAGCAGCAGTTTAAATTTTGGATAGGCAAAACAAAGGCTAAAAGAACTCCAGAGTAAATCAGGAGAAACTCAAACTACATAGGGAAGTGGGAGAAGCCCAAAGGGAGACAGTGGAACACCTGGACTTGCTGTATGAAACTAGGATAAGAGAACTGGCAATGGTACACTTTGATGCAACATCTAGAAACCTACAACACCTAGCACAAAAAACAATACAATGGACAGTAGAGAAAAATGTTAGAAAACTAAGGGATCCAAATATAGAAAAGTTAGAAGTGGAAGGCAGAGATGGAAAGATTTAGGAAATACTACCAAAGGCTATACCAAGCTGAAGGGGACCAGAAGCAGGTGGAGCAAGAGAGGATTGAATGGTTGAAAAAGGTGAAACTTCCAGAGCTTACACTGGAGTTAAATGAGAGAGCAATGGCAATAACTGAAATAAAAGAAATTCTAAATGCTATTCATCAACAAGCTACAGATAAGACACCAGGGTTAGAGGACTTACCTTTGGGAGTATGGAGAATTAAGGAAAGCCACTACAGCCTGCATTTTAGGAATGTCATAAGCTTTTTAATAAATATTAAAGGGGGGGGGTTGATTCCAGCATTGTGGTATTCTGCAGTGATCACTGATAAACCAAAAGAAAATAAACGGCCAATTTTGGTACATAAAAGGGAAGATAAATATTTGACAATATCAACAGGACCATGATTCAAAAACATGCACATGATAACAAACCTTTGGTATTACTGGGAGTAGATACGAGAGAAAAGCATTCAATAGGGTTAAATCGAGCATTTATGTGGAAAGTGTTGAAGAAGGTTGGATTAGATGAGAAGTGGATAACTTTAATATCAGACATTCACACAGGTGCAGAAGCAAGGGTTAAAGTTGTACATAAAAATGCGAGAGAGACTTGCGCTTAGTAGAAGCATCAGGCAAGGATGCCCACTGTCATCTCTAATGATTGTGCTTTATTTACAACCATTAGCTCAGGCAAGAGTTCCCAAGATGGAAAGGTATAATTAGTATAGAGCAAGGCAGAAATATATATATATATATATATATATATATATATATATATATATATATATATATATATATATATATAAACCCATCAGGAGACATTCCAGAGCTATTTCAAATACTCTCACAATTTGGTACAACAGCGAGATACAGGATCAATATTTCTAGAATGCAGGCTATAGTACTAAATTATACACCTTCCTTCAGTCTAGTGCAAGATTATCCATATATTTGGGGGCACCCACATAGGAGATATCTGGAGGCGGAATTAGAATCTGATGTTGGCAATATGAGAGAGTTGATATGGAAAGAGATTAGAAATTCAATATAGAAATTCAATATTAAAATATCTTAGAGAACACAGAAGTTAACAAAACCTGGATCTGGATAGTAAAATTGTTACTTTCAAGATGTACTGTGCACCATTAATACTGTATGTGGCACAAACCTATTTTATGGAACCCAAGGTAAAGTTTTGTAGAAGTGTGGAAAGAGAACTCAGAGCGTTTATCTGGGAGGGGAAAAAAGCCATAATGAGATGGGAAACTGGTATTCTGCCTCAAACAGGGAAGTAGAGGTATGCTTGATCGTAAGACATACATGGAAGCAGTGCAGGTTAGGCTAAGCTTTCTATTATAAAACAGATTATAACTTTGAATGAAAGGAAATGGTTGCACTGCAAGGGAACTGAACACAACTGGAGGAAGGTGGGAGTTTGGGTACAAGATATACAAGTGAACAAGGACAATGACAGAGTACTATGCTTATGAGAGAATGAAAAATGTAGCAAAGAAATAGGGATTGCAAAGTAGATGGTGGGAGCTGCAGCCTATCAGTTAACAAAATAGGAACCTGCAGGAGGAAAGAAACCTGGCTCCCACAAAGATGGAGGAAGGGAAGGAACCCAGATATTGGGAAGAATTGCACACAGGAAGAGCTTAAAACAGAAGTTTGGACTGAGAGAGCCATGATGTTGTTGGAGAGACTATGAGCATTCTTGAAGTAAAAATGGGAACAGAAAGACCAAGAGGAGGCAGAGAGAGATATAGTGGATTTATTTTTGGATGCAAGCTCTATTCTCAAAGCAAGAACAGGATCTTAAGTAGAGCCTACAGAATTTTCCTTAACAATTATGGGGAAATGGGCAGAGACATTTAAGAGAAAAATAAATGCTAGTTGTCTAGTTCATAGGTGAACACTAAGCTAACTGCCCTGAAGTACCATTTTAAGCTTAGTCAAAAACTTGAGGTCAGAATTGAACCCTGTACCTTGTGTCAATAAAGATGAAAACTTCAACTATTATGCCAGAACTTGCCCACAATTCTTGTCTACCTAAATAGAACACAAAGTCTTGCTTTTCCAATTTCCCTTTAAAGGTGAGATTCAAACCCTGTACTTTGGGGTTTGTGAAGTTAACACATTGACCATTATGCCAATTTGCATCATTTGGAGCCAAATGTTCTCAAAAAACAAAGTCGGAGGAGGTTTAACACCTAGAAAGACTACAGAAGTGAAGACAATTTGCATGTTTGGAAGGAAGTGTCTCCATAAGTATTTTTATACTCTCTCACATTTGTACAATATGTATGGAGAGACTAATCCGACCTGTTGGAGATGAAGTACAGGGGATAGGAGGACATGGATACACATCTTTTGGGAATGCAACAAACTAACTACATTTAGAGAGACAGAGAGAGAAAGTTTAACATAGGGAGGAAAATTATGGGGGAAGCGACAAAAATGAAAATAGCTTACCCTATGAATTGGGATGAAACATTAACTGCAAAGGGAGTGCTAAACAATTGCTCACTTTGGTTATGGAGGTAGCTAAAAAAGCTGCTACAAGAAGGTAGAAAACAAAGGAATGTACAATTAATGACATACAGCTAATGAAGAGAATAATGGAGAAAGAAACAGTGAGGAATGGGAGGCCAGGCAAAATTATGTCAAAATGAAGACTGCAAAATAGGATTTTGGAGTACTCAGAAACCTGATAAATAGTTTTGGAGTTACCACTGACATTCCAACCAAGTACAGTGGAGGCAGATAGAGTAACTTGAAGGGAAAGACGGCTTTGAGGGCCTTAGTTGTAAGGATTTTGGATGGACCACATGGTCTGCAGTATATGTAAAAAAAAATACCTTTAACTATGTGAGCTTCTTAATGAAACATGTAAATAATTCAAAGGGGGGAAGAGAACTGAGGGGAAATAATAATGAAACGAATACCTCCACTCCAAACCAATAACCAAAAAAAGGAGAGGCAGCCAGTGAGCTTCGTAAACTTTATTACGAATCCAAATCAGTAGTGAAGCCCTTTCATCCCTTAGGACTTCATCAGAATTACTGTTAACAACCATTCAAAGGTTTATATAGCCAATAAATGTCACATGATGCACCTCTAATTAAATTTTAAAGCAGTAAACAATAAAACTAAAATAGATGAACAATTCCCTGACAAATAAATGTTAAATAATTATAGCCCTGGCATCCCTCTTCAATTGGGAATTGTTATGGCAGCTTAGGCTGAATTCCCTGACGAAACCTGGTTTGAATGACACTTGTTCTATTTCCCCTGTATTGCACCTTAAAAGTTTGGAGTGTTGAATTGTATTTGAATTTTATGATTTTCAACATTTTTTTTTATTTATTGTTATATGGTCAAGGGGTTTTGCATGCTTGTATGAATTTAAACTGAGGTTTTTAATTCTACATTGCGTTCAGCTATTTTAGTTGTATTGTTTACTGCTTTAAAATTTAATTAGGAGGTACATCATGTGACATTATTGGCTATATAAACCTTTGAATGGCTGTTAACAGTAGTTCTGATGAAGTCCTAAGGGATGAAGGTGCTTAACTACTGATTGGATTTGTAATAAAGTTTGTTAAGCTCACTGGTTGCCTCTCCTTTTTTTGAGAAAAAAAAAAAAAAAAAATAATGAACAGCTGATCAAAAATATACGATTGCTTGCTGTTTTGTGTTCTTTTGGGGGGGGGGGGGGTTGTGCTTGTGAAGTGGCAAGACAGCCAGGATTGTCTGGATGGATAGGTGCAAGAAGTATGACAGTATAATAAAATAGGCAGATACTAATATGACAGTATAATAAAATGAGCAGATACTCTACCTACACTAATTAGTGGACGAGTTGTTTATATAGTGTAAGGAATAATGAAAAAGGAAGCTTGTTGAAGCAAAGGGGAACACAGGGAGACGAGTAATTCTGAATGCGGGAGGAAGGGGTTCATTTAACAGTTAATGTTTATGTTATTTGTTACAGTTTTTTTATGTGTGTAGTATTTCATAGAGGTGTACAACAAAGTAACAAAATAAAAACCTATCAAACCAAAGCAATATTTCTGATCTCCAGTTTTGGGAACGGACCAACTTTAAATAATCTCATACTATAGCAATATTTGGCCAACCGCTAGAAAATTTTGAATGGCAATTGCACCATACATGAGGAATGCACAAGATATTGTATGGACAAAAATGTAATCATTTTTTTCCAAAAAGAGAGAGAAATTTGGAGAACATGAAAGAAAATCAACCAGAAAAGGTAAAGCGAAAGTACTGGGTGGGAAAGATCCTGTAGTTTTTCAGCAAATAACAGTTCAAGCTTCAGCTTTGATAGAAGAGATACTTTTCAATAAATTAGAGGAAAAAATAAATCAAACATACTCAGAAGTGATTCAATGTTTCATTTATTTTAAAGAATATATCAATACAAACAGGCTGAAAAAATAGAAGTTTAACCATTATTCAGATGAACTGATAAAAATGCAAAAAAAAAATCAGAGGATGAAATGGATGAGTATGAGGTTTCTCAAGAAGAGGAGTTTCAAAAAAAGTAGTGGACTTATAAGAAACAGCACACAGAGAAAACCCTGAGATTTTCTGCTGTACCAGACAAACTAGAAGAAACAGACTATTCATTTTATGAAAGCACAAACAAGCAACTAGACTGGTATTACACAGCAGGATTTGTTAACTGAATGAGCATATGGACAGTATACTACAAATCTGACCATGACAGATCAGCCAAAACCTATATTAGCAAAGATGCAATCACACCAGCAGGAACAACTGATCCTGACAAAACTGTGGCAAAAGGGAAAAGTATTTGGAAATGGTGCATTTGTGGAAAATTATATTCACTGTACACCAGGCAGAAGAGAGGCACATTTATCCCAGCAAGCAGGGAATGTAGAGAAGCAGGTGTGAAATTCAGGCTGCTGAATGAAGCTGTCTTCAGAATGCCCCCTGCATTACGATGAGTCTTCGACATTGTTGCTCACGTCAGGGATTCAGCTGTTCGATTTGCTGACTTTCGTACTTCTGAGAAAGTCGAAGTTTGAATCTCGCGCATTTGGTTTGCCCAAATGCACGATAGATATTGTCAGTTACAACAATATGAAGGTAAACCTGTGACATATATTCAAATGAAGATGAGAAGAAACAACTGTATAAATGATCAGCCTGCCAAACAGTGTGCGCATGCAAGACAGAGGTTGGAAATAAACATTCAAAATACTGTTATGTATAACAGGCGAGAACAGCTTGTTATCCATGCAGAATATATGGGACAAAGGAATTGCTACAGAGGTTCCAATAGTGAAAAAGAAGGGGGGGAAGAAAATAATGGTAGATTTGTTGTATAACGGGTTAATGGCAAGGGAGGACGATTATGCTGGAATGCATTTAGATTCCACCAAAACTGCTACTATGGCGCTTATGAAAATTTGGGAGAAAAGCAAGGAATATTACTTACTGGTGGGGATTCGAACTTTATTTGTAACAGTGAGGATACATCAGGGTGACTTAGAAGGAAAATATAACAAAAGAAAGAAAATATATGAAAATATCTGGTATGGAAGACAGGAATCCAGCAGTAAGAATTTGGACATAATAAACATATTCTCCAAGATAAAATAACTGTGCTAGACTGGGTAGAAAATTATATTTCACAGGACCATGTGAATTTAATTAAAGGCTTCAACATATATCCAATAACTATTTCAGATCATACACTGATAAAAACTAATGAAAATGTTGGGTAATGAAGAAAAAAAAATGAAACACAAACTTTCCCACCTACTTATTAAAAAAAAGGAATTTAAGGAATAAATAATAGAAATTATTTGAGTTTTTAGGAAGACAGAAATTTCATCAGAAGGGATCACTACTCTGGGAGATAAAATGAAATTGGAGTTTAAAAACAGGACACAAAATAAGAGAAAGCTATGAATGAGTAGTAATAGGAATTACTTACAAGAGCTGGTGAAGATCAAAGTATTGCAGTGTGTTAAATAGAAAATAAAGGAGGTTTTGGCTACTCTGCACGAGTTTAGAAAGATTGCTGTTAAACAACTATTTTTTGATAACTCCAGAACACAAACACTTTTAGCACAATGAATTAGTCAACAGAAAGTAAAATGGGTTGCCACCAAACAGAAGGCCTTTAACAAGAAAAATAACCAGAGATCCTACAGAGGTATTTGAGATATTAAGAAAATGTTATGAACATCTGTATACAGAAGAGGAATGTGGAAACCAAGAGACAGCACACATGGAAATGTTTACGGAAGATTTAATTATGCCAAGGTCAGAGGAAGACTATGCCTAACTTATATTTAAGATACGAGAAGAGCATATAAAAAAACAATGACATGAAGTACTGGACGCAAGAATTAAAGTAGGAGGGTACCACTACTATAAATTGTGATTGAACAGAGGAACCAGGAAGAGCATTTTCTTTCCTCTTTCTTATTTGCTATATATTTATAGCCACTGGCAATGAAAACAAGGGACTCAGAAAATTCAAGGATACAATTAGTATGGTAATAAAGAAAAGCTAGCTTTATTTACAGATATTATTTTCTCAATGTTGTGGAACATTTTGAGATGGTTTTATTTTTAATTTTACATCCCCTCCAAAAGAACTGAAACAACAGCCGTAAATTATATACCCAAACACAAACTGGTTCAGCAGTACCCATACTTATGGGGCACAACATTAAATATTTAGGAGTATGAACTAAAAAGGCTTTTGTTACGGGCAGCTGAGGCTGTGTGGGAAGAGACTAAACAAATGTCAATACAAAAATAGAGAAACTAAAAGCTTTTCTTCATGGATATGGATATTACAATACAAACAGTGAAAATGTTTTAGTACCTTAAATTTTCTATGCAGGTCAGGCGTATTTTTATCACAGGAGAAGTTCTGCACAAAAGTGAATAAGTACATGAAGGAATTTATCTGGGAGAAGTGTTCAGTGGGATAATGTGATCCTCCCAAAAGAACAAGTTGATTTAAGACAACCTAATTTGAAGCCATAGTTTAGAGCTACATAGTAAAGGGTCATATACATAAACGCAAGCAGAAAGTTATAACTGAAAGTGAAAAGGTATGAGTATGAAGGATGGAGGTCAAGAAATGAAGACAGAGTGGGACTTAGATCCAAATCCTTAAAAGGAGAACAACCACCATACAGAATCACATTAATTAAGTTGCAGAACTAAGTTAACATTGGAATGGAGAAAGGAGATTTTGGCATTAGGGATGACTGAAAGTAGGGGTACAGAAAGTGAGAAAGAAGGGTCTGGAATTTACTGGAGAAACCTGACAAAGTAATGTGAGGAAATAACTAGAGAGGGAAAGGTAACGGAGTGCTATGAAGCCAACAAGACATTTGGGCTGTGGGTATCAGACTATAAACAAAGAGAAAGGGATAGTAGAGTCCTAAATGAAAGGAACTCTGGCGGGGTTGTCGGGTGAATCTTGAACAGCTGCTGCTGTTAAAAAGGGATAAATTATTAAGACATATAAAATATTACACGACAACTACAGGAATCAATCAAATGAGGTTAGAAAATATTAGAAAGAGCCACCTGAAAAGTAATTTCAGGGAACAATGTGAAGACATACGTACGGCTTCCAAGAAACAAAGTCCAGCAGGTTTAGGATTTTTGTTTGGAAGTACTTGCATAGGTATTTTTATACCCCAAACAGACTTCAAAGGCTTTTTTCTTCAAGTAGATAGCAAATGTTGGAGGTGTGATGGGGAAGACAGGTAACTGGGAACACGCTGTTTGGGAATGTAACAAGTTGGCAGATTTAAAAAATTTCCTACAGAGTATTCTGTCAGAAACGCTGCGGGAGCAAATGGCTGTAACTAAGGAATGATTATTTTGAGCCAAGACACCAGATCTGAACTACCTAGACATAGTAAGACCTTAAGTTTACTCTAATGGCTGAAAAAATTGTAGAAAATGCAAATTAAAATTAAAATCTAAACAAACCATATCTGAAGTACTGAATATTGCAAGAGAAAAGAACTGGACAAGAGATCTTTAGAAAACAAAAGGAGCAAACTAAAACAAAAATAAATGGAATTCTTGGGAGCAATGCATGCATAATAATATTCAGGAGGAAAAGTTAGGTTTAAGGCAATGCAGGAAATGAGCAATTTATGTAATGATGGGACTGAATGACCATTGTTATAAACAAAATAAACATATGCAATGTATAATGCACGTAAATGAAAAAAATGTGAATATGGTTGGTTTTTCCATCAATGAGTAATTCCTCCTCAACTCCTGCCACAAATTATAAAGTCTTGCACTTAGAAGGGAATCAAAAACTACCCTAGGTAAAGGTTTACATTTCCCTATGCATGACTGCAGTATTCCCCATATAAGTGAGCAACTTCACAAGAAATAACAAACCTCTTCAAGCCTTGGAGAAGAGAACTAAGAGTTCATAAATTCACCAAAAAAACTAAACTATCCCCAGACGAATAGGCAGATAAAAACACACCAACAAAATAAAACCAAGACTTGTAGGAACAAAGACCAACAACAGGATACCATTAGGACATTTATAATATCTGATGTCTTTAGGTACCACTTCTGTTTCAAAACACTTTTCAAAATACTTGGTCTCAATCACTAGTGTCTTTATTCCTACGAATCTTAGTCGAGTTTTATTGAGTTAATTCATCTTCAGGGCTTGGTGCTACTGCCACACACTTGCAAAAACTGGGCAGTCTCATTTAATTCAGCTCCATTCTTCAAATTTGTCATCTCCTTTAATATTCTCTCACTCCATTCATAATAGCACCACATCCTTTTCATTTTAAGGTCCTAGTCTAAAAAGCTCTAACCCAGCAAAAATAAGGCATTTACCTTCTCCTTAAAATTTTCTAAACTGTCTTATCTAAATTGTGAAAGTCAAGAGTGTGAAGGAACCACATGGTGTTCTAACCATATTTTCTACTCCAAGGTCTTCAGATCGCAGCATATGAATAAATGCTCCTACACTTTGTTTAAATTCCAAGTCTAGTACTAAAGTTGAACTTTTGGTATTCTCTGCTTTGGGTAATTTTGCTATTTGTGTCTATTAAGGACTACAACATTAAACTGTATAGAAAATGGCTTTATGGTTTTGTATGCTTGACTTGCCTTGTAGTGGTTAATATTCACTTCATTAATGATGTATTTTTCCTTCATAACTGTGCAACAAGGTCATGGCTGAAAACAGACCCTTAAACTTTCATCTAGCCTACGTGCTGGATAAATAAAAGTAATGAATGCTGTCCTGAAGATGATGGAAGGCAAGACTGCTCTTATCTTATGGCTGCAGTGCTTTAAGTCCATATCTCTACACTGGCATCAAAGCAAAGCTGGTGTAGAACCTGCACTCCTGGCTACAACCTTTTGTTTTTTATCCCTGTAGAGTACATCTAGCACTTAGAGAAAAACAAGTACTGTCCTAACACAGGGTAATATTAAAATAAAGAAAAAGGTTAGAAAAAGAAAATAAAAACGGGTGGTACCAGAGAAGGGCAAGAATAGGAATAATTATCACCATACATTTACTGACTCTATAAGCAGGGTAGTTCAGTTGCTTTGCACAATATGAATATTTCTAGGTCTTAACCAGTGTAGTATGAACAAAGTAATTACCAGAAGTGCAGGTTACAGTGGAGTAAGTGGGGTTACCTTAGTTTTACATATGTAAACATTTTGTTTACACATAACAGAAACACCATTATTTGGCGATTTGCATATTACTGTGTCAGACAGATATAGCTGAAATGGGGGGGCAGGTGCAATCACTACTACAAAGTTAATACTTTGTAGTAGTGCAAATGTAAACAATGGGCACATGAAGGTATTAAGATGAATAACAGTCGAGAAAACATATCTAGAAACCATGAGTTAATGCTAATACTGGGCCCAATGACCCAGTAAATGCCTAAACTGCTACAGGCACTACAACAGTGCTGGACAGAGATTAAAGAGAAGGTGTCCAGACTGCAAAACTAGATCAAGGCATACATAAAACAAAGTTCTACAGCTTTACTACAAATACAAAATTACCCACAGCAGGAATGCAGTTCTCTCCTTTGCATTAAGTGTTCATCTGCAAGAGTACATTTAGTTCTGTGAACACCATTCTGGGGATTTTCATCTGTAAAGTGCCCTTTAGAATCCATGTCCACTCAGCTTACTTAATGTAACTGGATGATAGCATGCTACTAATGGTCTGTAATTTAACAAATACAAAGTATTTAACGGTCTGCTAGATAGAAGGACCAGTACGGAATAGGGCCACTGGTCTCTGCATCTCTCAGCAGCATTAGACATGGACCACGGCTTACTGATGGAAATACCACAATACTTTGCAAACATTTATTACTTTTCTTACCTGGCTGTTACCAACAGTTTTGCACAGTGAAATTCATCTTCACGTACCCTCTGGAATGTGAAGTACTGCAAGGTTCTCTCCAAAGCCTTTTATTGTTTATGGTCTACATACTTCTTTTAGAAGGACTGTTAAGGGAGAGAGGCTTAGCATACCATAGCTTTGCTGATGACACAAAAATAAGCCTCTTTTTCCACAAGATGACATGGCAACCAAGACTTCACTGACAAGTCTAGAAGTCCTGGTTAAAAATCAGTTGAAAAATCACCTCGTCCAGAAAAAGGGTTCATGTAACTTTGAGGGAATACTCTGCACCTTTCTTACCCACTTTCATGGCAATAAGCTTGAATTTGTTAACAAGGTGCATAATCTTGGAGTCATTTTAGACTATAGGCCAACACTTCAGGACCAAGTTTCCACCAAAGTGAAATATTTGTCTTTCCAGTTTATGCCTTGGTCTCAACGCTGGACTATTGCAATGATCGATACCTGGGACTTCTAACACCGAGCTGAATCATTTGCAGACAGTGCAAAACTCTGTGCAAGGTTACTGATGGGTACTGAATATTACGAACACATTACTCCCGCTCTGCTCTGCCTGCACTAATTTCTTATGCAGAGCCATGGCCTCAAGCTCAGTGCCAAAAAGTACATTGTCATCCCCTTTGGTAAACACTCTGTACCCGTGAACTACTACATAGGTGGCAGTCTACTTAATGCAGAATGTGTGATAGAGACCTGGGGGACCCAAATAGACAGTAGTCTTTCCTTTGATAATCGCATCGCCACAGTAGTCATGAAATCCTTCTACGAGGCACACCTCATCACAAAAGGGTTCTCATTCTTAATGTTCACCTCCAATCCCTCATATTCTCCTAAGCATCCTTGTAATTTTATCAGAGAATGCAATGCTTACTTTATCCTACTCATAAAATCCTAGCTTACTCTGTGAAATGCTTTCTTTGCATCAGGGTCCACCAACAACAGTGTTTTTTCTTGCATTCCATTTTCCTCTGGATCATAATCATCATTCTATTAATGTTGTCAAACGTTTGCTTCCCCTCCAGAAATCCACATTAATCCAGTATCAATTTTGGCATCACCTTTGCTATACTTTTAGAAATTGTAGACAACTTTATAATCGTTGTTTAGAATCAAAATGGGCTTATATGAAGCTAGATCTGATGCGCCTTTGCCATATTTAGGTATTACAGCCACCACTGTTTTCTTCCAAGATATTGGTGCTTCTCCTCCTTTTAAAATACTGTTAAAACTTTCATAGTCTTTATCACTTTCTTCCCTCCTAGCTACCCCCAAACTTCCACAGCAATACCATCTATTCCTGGAGACTTTGGTTACACATGACCACTTTAATCTCATCTCCTCCTATCCAGACTGTCAGTAATGGAGTCTCATCTACCTCCAAGTTTGGCATATTTAAATTCTTCCATAAACCTTTTCATTTGTACTTTTTCTTGATGTCCACATTTCTCTTTTTTTTTTTTTTAAACAGATTTCCAAAAAATTTCTGAAATATTTTTAATACCACTACATGATCTCCGATGGTTTACCTTGTTATAGGCTCCTTATGCTTGGCAACAACCCTTTCTAATTTTAGTTGCCCAAGATGATGTACTAAAAGCTTTTGGGCTCTAGAGCCTTATAAAAAACAGTTGCTTCACAGCAATCTTTCTAAACTCATGCATATTTATCAAGGTAGTCCCCTATTTTCTCTTTAGCACTTGGAATTGCACCTCTTCCTATACAGCAAGAGTCCCCCTATTCTGCAACACTCTAACCTTTGTTAGTCCCTATAAATAACTAGACACTTCTTAACCATCTGTTTTTCTTTTATTTCCACACTATTTATAAAATGTGCTATAATTGTTCTCCCACTCTATTTTCAGAAGACATTTCTAACTTCCCTAGTAACTCCCAAATAATTTACACTACCCATTCCTTAGTCTCTTTTAACAGATGGGTGGGGGAAGCAGTGTCTCATTTTATTTCATTACTCTGCATTTTTATTTTAGTTATTATTGGTGCATGATCTGAAATAGTTATTGGACGTGTATCAAAACTTCAATTAAATGCACATGTTCCTGTGCAACAATTCCTGTCTAGCCTAGCCCAGTTTTGTACCTTGGAGAATAATGAGTAAATTCTTTCAGAATTCCTACTACTGAATGCACATCTTCCATACCAAATGTTTTCATAAATTTCTTCAAAATTCTACCCTCTTTTGTTATATTTTCCCTTCTAAGCCCCCAAGATACATCCTCACTGTTGCAAATAAAATTCCAGTACCCAGCTATAACATCCCCTGCTGAAAGCTGATTATTTCTCTCAGAATATTCTTAAGCTCCTCTGTAGCTGTTTAGGTGGAATATAAATACATGCCAGTGTAATCTTCCTCTGTTGCCAGTAGCCCCTTATTACAAATCTATCATTATCATCTTTTCTTCCCTCTTCTATCACTACTGGGGCTCCTCTCACAATTAATACAAGTACTCCCGTTTTACTTTCCCAGACATTTTGCTTAACAATCGTCATGAAATCTTGTCTATATCAAATTCACATGCTTAGTTCTTCCCAAATGTGTCTCCTGTAGCACAGCTATTTGCACTCTGCATTTTTAATGTAATTCTCTGCTCTTTCATATATACGAGACCATTCACATTTAAATATAATATGGAAAGTGTTGCCATTGTGATAAGAACACTTAAGTATAACAGCTTTTTTATCCTCAGAAACGATTAACTTAATACAAACACACAAAAACTATGTATATCTACAGATCATGTACAGATCATGACATTTTAGCCTAATAAGAGTAACCCCCAACTGTCAGCCACAGCCACAGGTTTGAATTCACCCATAATGAAGGTTATCCTTGCCAAGGATCATGAGACAGTCTGTGCTTTTTTTGTCTAACCTTTACTCCTCTCCCACGTGTAGAAAACAACTTGAATGCTTTCAGAAAACATCATCTCTTAGCCTTTGAAAAAAGTAGTTTTTTTTTTTCCGGTCCTCATATCAAATTGTCTCCATAGAAACATGAGAAACAGTTGTCTTGTACTACAACAGTGAAGTGAACATTTATTTGCTAGAGAAAAACTTTTCTTTATATTTACTGTTCTTTTATTTACTTGCTTCCCGAAGAGCCTTAATTCAGTCATTCCCCTATGCCAAAGTAGGGAAAACATTATTTTTTCTTATAATTATGCTCTTTTGATCAGGCTTGCTTCTCTTTTTACATTGCAATGCCTATATTTCTTAAAACTGAAAAAGAAAGACAAGGGGCAGCTATTTACTTAGCACCTCTACTAGGCACAAAAAATAACCGACTTTATAACATGCAGTACGTCATGTTTTATAAAAATACTGTTAACAAAATTTGTTTTAACTTACAAATATCCCTTTCCTTCCTCTTCATCTTATTAATGCTCTTCCAAAAATTAATAACATGAAAAAAGGGCATATGCTTTGGAGTCCCTTACAAGTTTAACAAAAAGTCTAATATTTCCAGGTTTTCTTGTTCAGCAATATTTCACAAATGTAACTTATTTATAGTCCCCCATTTATTCATTAATTTCGGAGGTGTTCTTCCCGTTGGCCTCCATCTCCCAACTCCAGTCTATGTTTCATTTCCAAAGTACTCCTGGTTCTTCTAGTCAACTCCTGTGCTTTTCTCTACTAAATATTTTCCTTTTGGAATGTTGGAAAAGATTTCATTGGCATGGTATCTCTAGGAGCTTTACTATCAGAAGGATAATAAACAAATGTCCCCCCCCCCACTTGAAATCTCACTTTTTGTTGGACAAACATTTGTACTTCCTCCTTTGCATGTTCTGCATTTCAGAAAAATGACAACCTCCAAGAAAAAATATTCTGAAGACAGCTGGGTACAGCAGTTTGAATCTCATGCCTGCTTCTCAACATTCCCCAATTTCTGTAATAAATTCAAATTCATTCTTCTGCTTGGTATACAGTTCACTTTCCACAAACAAGCTATCATCTCCAAATTTTATCAGTTTTGTCAGTATCCACTCTCTCTGCTGTAGGATTGCATCTATACTATTAGAGGTCTTGGCAGCTTTCTCATGGTTAGGTTTGGAACATGCACACAATTTTTATCTTTCAATTAGCTAGCACCTTCTTCTGTGGAATACCAGACCAGTTGCTTAATTGTATTTTCATAAAATGAAGTATGTTCTTTCCAGTTCTCTGTAACAGAAAATATTAGGTTTTCCCTAAATGCTCAATCATTTTTTGAAACATCCCTCACTGAGCAGTCTCATACTCAGCCGGACATTTCTTCATTTTTACTTTTGATTTTTGCAGTTTTTATTTTTAGCTCATCTGAATATCTGTTTAAAGCCTCTTCCATTTTTTCCAGCCTTTTATTTGAGTTGATATACTCCTTCAGTGACCAATTTGTTTATTTTAATCATCTCTGAGCACATGACATTTTTTCCTCTAGATTACTGAAGTCATGTCTTGCACCAAGGTTGAACTGCCTTTTGCTAAACAGCTGCAGGATTCTTCCCAGCCAGTGTGCCCTTATTAGCCAGTAACTGAAATTTACTCCACAAGACAAATTCACTGGCACTTTTTTCTGAGTTTGTTTGCACACTGAAAGAAATGAAATTAAGCCGTTACTCAGTGCGCATCCATCTTGGAAGTCTGTTCAGACAACTTATCAGAGAGGAACTTTTCCACATTAAGTTTAGTCTCTGATCCCTCACATAACCTCCTTACTATTGTATCTGAGAATGTAAAGGTTTCCTTTACCCTACTCATAAAACCTGGCTTACTCTTAAATCCTCTCTCTACATCAAGACCCACCAACAGCATTTTGCTTCCCTCTGGATCACTGCTCTATTAATGTTGTTAAATGTTTGCCTCCCCATCACAAAAATCACAATGATCCATATCTACCAATTTTTTGCAACAGCTTTGCTATCCATGTAGCCATTACACTTTATAAACAATTTAAAATGGAAATGGGCCTATATGAAATAAGATCAATGGGTCTTTACAGTATACGTATTTAGAACCACCATATTTTTTTTCCAGGATGTTTGAGATTCTCCTGTTAAAATACAAGGATGTATTTTATTGCTCTATGAGAGTCCCCTTAATCTGCAATACTTTAACTTTTGTCACCCACTCATAAGGAATTCTTGTTACTTCCCAACAATCTCTAGGTTTATTTTAAATGCCAACTTCATTTTATCTCACTCCTTAACTATAACTTCTGGAGTACTTTCCACTTTTTCCCCCAAGAACTCCAGAATAATTTCCACTACCAATTCCTTAAAGTCCTCTCTTTTCAACAGGTAGGTGAGGAAGCACCAGTGTCTTATTTTCAAGTTACCACCCTCCATTTTTATTTACTTTAGTTATTACTGGTGCATGATCTGAAATAGTTATAAAAGGTGTGTCAAAAACTAATGCACACATTCCTGTGACAAATTCCATTTAGCCTACTCCAGTTATTGTCCCTTGGGAAACAATATCTAAATTCTCCCAGAGTTTCTAATACTGAATTCACACCTTCCATACCAAATATTTAATGTTTCATAAATTTCATCAGAAATCTCTCTTTTGTTATAGTTTTCCTTCTAGCCACCCCCCCCCCAAATACATCCTCATTGTTGCAAAACAAATTTGGGTCCCCAACTACAAGTAATGTTCCTTGTTGAAAACAGATTTCTCCAAAAATGTTCTTCAGCTCCATAATGGAAGCTTTAGGTGGAATATAAATACATGCCAGTGTAATCCTCACGCCTTACTAATAGCCCTTACTGCCACCAATCTACCACTATAATCATATTTTTCCTTTATCACTACTGAAGCTCCACTAATTAAGTGCTCCTCTTTTCCTTTGTCACTTACATTTTGATGAATCTCCATCCTGAAAATACTTCATCAAATTCAAATGCTCAGTTGATTCCAAATGTGCCCCCCTGTAGAATTCAGTGGCGGGCCGGCGGCTGGTGACTTGGGGGCTGTAGTAGACAGCTGAATGGGTGGAGCCAGTGAGAAGGGGTGTGACCAACCAGAAAGGGGTGGGGCTATGCTCAAACCCACATAAACTGGGACTTTAAATACGCTGCCCTGGGTGCCAAACCGTCATTATGAGAGTCCCATCAAGACAAAATGAAGTGGAGAAGAAAAAAATGTTTAAGTGCATTCACAACATGACAGTTTACTTAATATCTAGATGGAAACAAAAAGGTTGTGAGACATGAAAAAATAAATTATTTTTTAAAATACATTACTGGAATGTCAGCCAAAATCAAGTATAAAAAAAGCAAGCAGCACTCAACTCAAACCACTTCTCCTTGCACTGCAGTTCTAATAATTTATATTCTGCTTTATAAAAGTACCAAGTAACATGCAGCCAACAACATGCATTTTCTGAATAAGCATAAATCAACAGTATAAAAATATGACAAAACCAGAACATTCTGAAAAATCAAGGACAGATGAAAAGCTACTGTACTTGTGTCTACCTTTGATGGGGGGGGGATACGATACTTAGTCTGCACACTTACACTGCATAACTGCTCCTTGCCTAGCTTGGACACATCCAGAGTCACTACATGGGGGAGTGGAGTAAAAGTATGTTACAATTTGAAATGTCTCTGGCTGACAGTGATGGCCCTGCCACAACTGTCATGCTCTCAACCTCAGAGCAAGAAATCTGGATAAAGCCAAATTTTAAATATTGCTCTTACAAACTTAGTAAGTTAATAAAATAGTAGGTCTTGCATTAGTATGAATTTTCTGAAAGGTATGAAATCTGAAACTCAAAAATGTCAGTCATTATTTTCTAACTTCACTGTTAGATGATTTGCCACTAATTTGCCAGAAAACCACAATTTTATGAAAAAACAGACAAAAAAATGATGTGAAAATTTGCACACACTACACAGACACAATAAATACACATAGATAAAGGAATGTATGCCTTTTTAAAGAATCAGTTATAGGCAATAAACTAAACATTAACAGTTTCAGGATGCCTACCATGGCAAAGTTAGCTTTCTATTAAATTACAATGTATACTCCATCTCTTAAGTCATTTGATAGCAGGTAAAATGGATATTGTCACTGTGTAAGACTTGCTACATTGCCCTAGCTTTAGGTTTCAAAACAAGTGCAGTGAACATTCAACTTAAAGAAAGATTTATATAATCAGACTTGGACTCCCTATTTCACTAAGTAAGGGACTATAAGACAGAGAAATCTATACGAGCTGCCTTTTCCATTTTGAAACTTTCTCTTTAGCTCTTGCTTCACCAAGATGCAGGTGTCCAATAAACTGAATGAACAAAGCTGCCGTAGCTAGATGCGGGTTCACCCAAGCATGACATTTATGAATAGTTTCAGTTCACAAATACACAATAGGAATTAACAATGGAAGAATTAAATTTCAGCTACAGTTAACCTTCTGCAAAAACCAAATTATTGTATTAATAGGATTTGCAGCACAAATTATATAAAACAGTAGTAAATATAAACAAGTGGAATATTAATGGCTCATTGATCAGACATTTTAAGGCAGTCATTTGTGAGCTTAATCCTATAGTCAGAATCTGAGCTCAGTTTTTACTTGCATAATGTAAGGCCAGGAATAAACCAGTTTACCATGAACTGTTGTTTATGAACTGTCTCTTAAAAAAGATACCAGGTGGTCTTAGCTGGTTAACACATTAATCCACAAATAACCATCTTTGAATTGCAATAACAGTGTCATGTGACAGCAATATTAACATTTTCCAAAAGTTACTAGTGCAGTATTTTTCCTTGTGTACATTGACAAATTTTTCCAGTTTTCTATATATCACAGATCACTCAGTATATTTTCTTAAGTGTTGATGAATTTGAACTTGTAGTCTGTGAAATTCTCAAACAGTTTCTCCAGCACCACATTAAAGCCTTCAATATTCTGGTATACATCCTTACTAATATTCTATTTCCCTCATTAGTATAATTTTTACTTTGAAAACAATATGATGGTATGTTTTTGCACTGGTTTTGGCTCCACCTGCAGCTGGCCAGATTACCATCAGATGCTCCCAAGTACCTGTTCACACTTGCCATTTTTATCAGACACAACATTCCTTCTCCAGCCTCTCTCTTTCCATGTTCAGCACCTGACAAGATCAAGGTATCCTCTTCAAGGCCCAAACTCTCTACCTCTCACATATAACATAATATCCTACAGGTTGGCATGAAGTGGGTAATGGGTAATGCACCGTCTCACCCTGGCATTCATAAGCAACTCAGTCATTGTCCTTCCCTTTATAGACAATCCCTTCCAACATATCCCAAGTATCTACCAGAAGTCAACTGCAGGGGCATGTTTCAGTACAGTTCCCTTTCATTTTTCTTCCTGCAGAGTGAGCAAGTGGACATGAGTGACTCAGACCCACCCACTTTGCCTGGGTGTTCCCATGCCAGAGCTGCTGATCAAACTTGGGGCATCTGTGATGCAGTCAGGACTTATCCCTGTACACCATGGAGCCTGCTCTTTAATATCTTAGGCAGAATTGCCAAAGCTTTCCTTCCATGAAGTGAACATCTTTTAAGTTCATGGCTACAGTCGTCTTCTGCAGTGATCCTTGAGCTTTAGGGAAAAAAAATCTCTGTCACTGCTTTCATACCTTCTCATTCTGTTTCCAAAGAATTGATTTATTGTAGAATAACTTAATAAAAAATTACTAGAATTACAAGACCTTTTTTCACTTTGGAAAATCATAAAATGTGCGATATTTCACCTCTTCCTATCCTGTCAACTTCTTAACTTAAACTTCACAAAAGGATGAAATGTTTTACTGTAAATAAACGTGTATCCAAAGAAACTGGTGTTGCATTTAATATGCCTTTATTTTTGCAGGCTCTTGCATTTTCTGTCATTCCCAGTATATATACTCTCCTTAAGCTGTATACTGTATTTGCTGCAGAGTGGTTTATGTATTCTGTAAAAGATAAGATGCGAATGCTGAGACATTACAGGATTATATATCAAAACCACTATCGTACATTACAATTGTTTATGTACTATATAAAGCGCTACTGTCATATGCCAGTTGGCCCGGGTCGTAGAGGAAAGGGGTTCATGGAGCAGTCCACCTACCAAGTTAAAGTTCAGTAAGTAAAGTATACATCGATTTGGATTTCATAAGGATTGTGCTAGTACCTTTTTTATCACTGTCCAAACAATACTATTGAAAGGCTTCAGAAAATGAAACTGTGCCCTTCTCAAAATCTGAGCACAAGAAACATGAACAAAGCCAAAATAATGGGGTATGAAAACTCAGTCAGGGACAGATTTTAAACATTGCTCTTAGCCTCATACAAATGTAGAAACCCCATAGACTTCTGGGCATCACAGTGATGCCTTCTCTTTAAATCAGGACTGAAGCAGTCCTGATTTAAAGACGTTTGCTAATTAAAGGAAAAAAAAAAAAATGAACCCAACGAGCATGCGCAGTTTGAGTTTTGGGTCTTTGCAAATCGGTCGGAGTCGCTTACGAGCACAGTGCACATTAGCACAACATTTTATTTAAATACATTTTTTTTATTTTTTTAGTCAAAGTGTCCAAAAGCTGGGAGGGCTGCAGTCCGATGGCACAAGCCACCACTGGTAGAATTATATTTGCACTGTGCATTTCTTAAATGTATAATTATTTGTTCCTTTCTATGTGTACTTGCGAGACCATTCACATTCCAAGACATGCCAAGTGTTGCCATTATGATGCCACTATTCCAACATATTATAGGACACCCTTTTTAACGTGTATATCTAGTTTGTAATACATGCACCCACAGTTTGGCAGGTTGATCCTTTATACAGTGTTTCTCATCACCATATGAAACTATGTCACATTTTACAAGACTTATTTTAATGAAACCCCTCAAAACACAGCCCCAGAACACCCCCAAACCTATTAACTTAATACAACACACACAAAAGTATAAACAACTTCAAATAACTAAGTTTAATCCTCCTAACGGCCTCAAAGACAGCTGCAAACATATAGGCCTTATCTAACAAAGCTGAACTTATCCATGCTAAAAACGCATATTACTGCCTCCTACTTAAGACTAATTGGTGTCCATTCTTTTTTTATATTTATTCACCTCCCAGATATGAAAAACAACTTAAATGCTTTCAGAAAACATTAACTTTTGGCCTTGAAGAAACCAAAGCTTACGGTCTAATCGGCTTGTCTCCATGGAAACCCATGCAAAAATGTAGCCCTTAGCTGCAGGCTTATAAAGATATGCTGAAACATTTATTGCTAAAGGAAAACGTTCCATTACCTTCAGTGTTCATTACATTCAATGTTCTCTTATTTATTCATTTCCACTTAACATTTATTAGTTTAAGCCAAGGGTCTTAATCCAGACATTCACATAAGCAAAAGTAAGAGAAAAAAACTATCAGGTTTATATATATTATGGTCTGCGTACTTTTGCACATCACCCCCCACCTCAACAACCCAAGATTACAGCCTATTAACTTAAATACGCTTTTATCCATCCTTTTTTTTTGTCTTTTGGCATTTTAATGCCTAAACTTCTTGGTAGAAAAAAAAGGCATCCATTTACTTTAGTATCTTCATCACATGCAACAATAACAAATGCTTTACTATAAAACATACAATTTATATCATGGAAAAAGTTTTACAGAAATACTACTAACAGAAATTGCTTTACTTAGTTACTTTTTTCCTTCCTATTCCCTTCCTCTTATTGCCCATTAAAGACATGAACTAAGGCAAATGCCTTTCAGTTCCCCACAAGTCCATTATTTCTACTTTTTCTTGTACAGCTATATTTCCTAAATGAGACTGATGCTTTGTAATCTCACATTTATTCGCTCATTTCCATGTTGCTGGTCTTCTTCCTGTTCATCTCCATCTCCCAATTCCACAATCCGGTTCACTTTTCAAGGCACTACAGATCTTGTCTGTCTCTCAAGCATTTTCCTTTAGAACACTGGAAAAGAAATCACTGGCAAAGTCTCTATGTGCTTTATTATCAGAAGAATGAGAAGCAATCTCCCCTTCTGTTTAATGGCTTAGTTTTTGTTAGAAAATGTTTGTATTGCCTGCTTAGCCTGTTATGCATGAAAGAAATGACCGATCCTGCAGGAAAAAAAATATTCGTAATATAGCAGCTTGAATCTCGCACCTGCCTCTCGAAATTCACTGCTTGCTGGAATAAATTTGTTTCTATTATATATGTAGACACACACGCACACATACACAGGAGTTTTACTAATTTCAGCTAGTTGAATAATTTTTTTGTAGGTGAAGGAATCAAGATGAACTAGATAGCAAGTGAGATTGCCCTTACAGAAAATGGAACCTCCCTTGCACTTTTATAACACAAATTGTAAAGGGAAGGTGCTTAGGTACTAGTCTGTATGGTTGCACTTTACTACCAATGAATGAATGACACCGGACTTTTATCCATATTACACTAATATAATGGGTTTTACTTGCAAACTGTAATAAACCCATCCTGCACATGAATCCTGGTTCTGGTTTTACAATTTAACTTTAGATGAGCAAAAAACTCTCAAGAGAATTAAAAGAGATGAATGCACTTGAATTTAGGCCAGTGGATAAAAGGAGGGGCCATAATAGTCATGGACAAAGAGTTTTAATATACACAGATGAGAGATATGTTAGATAATGATGCTACCTACGTACAAGTTCCTGATAGGACTGTTACAGGGATAATGGAAAAGATTTTAGTGTCTGACCTTCTCATAACTAACATGATTACTGAAGAATTGTATAAATATTTTAATGCATTATATATGTTGTCCCAATTCTCTATGGTTTACCGAAAGTGCTCAAGAATATTGATTGCCCACCTATGAGACCAATAGTGTCAGGTAAAGGCTGGGCAACTGAACCCCTTTCAAATTTATATAGGTAAAACCTTACACCCTGTTTTAGAGAATAATAATAATATTGTATTGAAGGGTACAAAAACGTTTTTACATGACTTATATGTCATAGAAAAAGAACTGTCTATTGATAATTTTCTATTTGTTACTTTGGATGTAGAGTTGCCATTTACTGTTAATCCTAACACATGGGGAGTAGAAAGTATCAGAGTATTTAGTGATTAAGAAGTGTTTAGCTTTTGATAAGAAATATTTAATATCAGTTTTACTAGAAATTGTTTTACTTTGTATTTAATAATGATTACATTTTACACAAGATTGGTGTGGCTATGGGCACAGCTTGTGCCAACAGCTACGCTAATCTGGCATTGCTGCAGTGGGAGGAAATGTGTGTTGTGCGAAATAACAGATACACAGATATGTACTATGGTACGTGAAATTTGTGGATGACATATTTCTTTTATGGAGTGATAACACTATGTCCTTCCTCAAGTTTATGGCTAAAATTTCTAGGGAACAGACTGATTTCCTAGATGTGACGGTGAAGAAAACAGGGAGGGGTTCTTTGAGAACAAGTTTATATAGAAAGCCAACTAGGAAGACACACTACTTCATAAGAATAGTATGCAACCTAGGCATGTGCCTAGGAATGTTTTGAAGGGGAAGATTTTGTGTATTATGAGGCTACATAATGAAGAACATTCCTTGATGGAAGCACTTCGTGACATCAGTAGGGATTTTCTAGACAGGGGTTACCTCAAAAAAAGAAATAGACAACTGCATTTTTCTACTTTTAAGAGAAAGAGAAACAAAGGGTAGACCTTATTTCTCTGAACCAGCGGTGGGTGAGAAGGGGCGAGAATGTAATACTTGCTGTGAATACTGAAAGGAATATCAGAGTACCTATGGGTTTTTATAGCAATATTAATACCTATTGTGAGACTATTAAAAAGAATTGGAACATTTTGAAAGCCTCTGAAGAGATGGGTTGAATTGTTAGTGACACTCCACGGTTTTCTTTAAAAACAACTCATCTATAAAGAGACAGCTCTGTTACAGGACAGGAGTGAAGAAACCACTTGTTACCTCACAGGACTAGGAACATACCCTTGTAGGAATTTAGTGTCTGTAATTCTATATACATAGGACCACCATTTACACATATGCATAAAGGGATAGTGATGAAACATACTTTTTATGCAGAGTGCTCAACAAGAAATGTAGAATATTACAATTTTTGTATGGAATGTTAAGCATTCTACATAAATAAAACAAATAGGTCCTTAAGGGGGCATATCATGGAACATCATTACTCTTTATTATTCTTAATACCTGTAAGCACTACCAAGGCACACTAAGGAATTTGTCATGCATTATGCCTTTAGATTTTTAGTACCTGAAATAGTTAGAGAGCACTAGAGGAAGGGGGACACAAAGAATAGAACAGAATTAGCTGAACTTAGATGGACAGTACATTTTAATGCAGACAAGAAACCAGGCATTAATTAGGCTGTATATATTAAACTGGTACTACTCACATGCACACTCCCCCATTGAGTAAATTGGTTTTAAAAAAGTTTAACTAAATGTATGTCTTATATGATGTTACTTGTTTAATGACATGGTGATTATGTGAAATTTTTTTTTTTCTTAGTTTCTGGAGATATGCTTTTAAGCAAATTAATCGCTTAAGATTGGGCAGTCTTTTTAAGTGCCTTGATGCTGTTCTTTTTGTACTGGAGTCTGAAGAAGCGACTGGGAAGTCGTGAAAGCGCTTACTCTCCTTTTTATTTCATTAAAGCTGTTATAGTTTAAGCCGTGATTGGTCCACTTTGGTCTTTTGAAAAACAATCCTGCACATTGCTTGTAACTAATACACATCACTATCAGAAAACATTTATATTATGCCATGCAGTTTTGAAGTTTTGTCAGTATACCAACACCGTTTTGTGTATTCTTGTTCACACACGATAACTACAATTATATGCTCAGTGTATTCACCTTGCAAACAAGAATAAAAAAAAAAAAATTATGGTACAACAGGTGTTTAGAAAGCTCTGACTGATGATGCCTCCCACATCTAGCATCAACACATTAATGAACAGAAACTGAAGTGATTTATTTTATTTGAATTTATTAACTAAGGTAGGGTATGGACCACGAATTGCTAATTTCAGTCTCAGCCCTGTAAAAACTTCCATTTTAATTTTATTGCTATAAAATATACAAGTGTCAATGGAGTACAATGCGCACAACAAGCTAAGTATAGTAAGTACCCAGGAGTGAGATTCTTTACATTATACAGTTGATAGAAGTTGATTTTCAGGGTTAGAATAAGTTCCCCATTACTCACCCTAATTCTATCATGCTGAGTAGTGGTATTCAAAGAAGACACTGTATATGCAAGAACAAGGTGCAAAATGCAAGGCATTGAGAACACTGTCTGGTGGCTCTCAAAACGCTGTAAAATGTATGTTATGACTGCAAGGAAACTACCCATTAATAATTATAAAAAAATCAACAAAAAGGAAAATTATAATGCAACATACCTAGCATTTCCCAAAAATGTTGCAGATTAAATACTTCTTTAGATTCTCTTGATTCTCCATCTGTAATGATAAAGAGGCCACACATGGCAGTTAAATGGATACAGTGAAAATGAAAATGAATCATAAATAGTCTAACCGAACCGGATCATGAACAATCTAACCATGAAACAATTGGTTCTCAAGGTGTGACAAATACAAGAAATGCATAATGAAAAATCCTGCTCGACATCAGCATATAGATACTTTTTCCATGAAATGCTGAAATATTTAGGTGCTGAAATATTTAGGTGCATGTTAGATTCAAGTCTGCCACTTTTAACTACAAATACAAGTGAGAAGAAATATACAGGGCTCCGCATCTGCTTCAAAAAAAATAAATAAATAAATAACTACCGAAGCTCCATTAAAATGCACTACATGGGCTTCATTTACTAAACACAGGAAAAATAAAATCATCTCAAGAAAAAAAGGGGGCATTTTCTGGGAACATCAAGTGTATGCATTTAGAGGATAAAAACTGCATGGTCAGGAGGTGGCCTCAGGAGCTTCCACAAGGTGCACAAACATGACTGAAATTTTGACTCTCATAACGTTTCTACTAAATTCTGAAAGCGCAAACTGATGGAAATAAGACTGAGCCACTTATTGGATCACAGACTACAAAACCAGTGCTCCAGCCTTGAGCTCCATTAAAAATTCTCTCTTCCTATAATTCACTAGTGTATGAAGCTACCTCCAGATCTTGTTTGCCACCACAGTGTTAAGACACAGATTGTCACCACTTGCAAGATAAAAGCTCCCCGCCAATTTTTTTTTTTTTTTACTATTTCACTTTCACTGCAGTGGTGGTGCTGCGGTAGCGTTGTCGCCTCACAGTAAGACGTTGTCCTGTTCTATTCTCAGCTAGACCGTCTTCTGTGTGGAGACATGTGTGAATGGGTGCACCTTCGTTGAAGGTTGTGCGTCAGGGCCGGCAACTCGGCACATAAAAATCTACTGCCAATCATTAGCGGACCGGAGTTCCACTGTGACGACCCCTAACCGGGAAAAGCCGAACAACTATTTATTTCACTGTCAATTATTCTTCAATCTTATTTGTAGTCTCATAATTCTTCAGTATTTTAATGGAACTTTCTCTTCAGAGCGCTTTTCGTCTTCTTGACATCATACTGGTCTTGGTCTGCTGTCACTCATTCTACTCCATGTTAAAAAAGTTACAAGTTTAAGTTTATTATTGTACTTTCACGGTTATCTTTATATAATAGAAGATATTTAGTTTATGTGCATGTTACAATTTAAAACTATGGAAAATTATACCTAGTGGAGTAAAAGTATTAAACTTTATACTGTTTAGGGTTGCGTACATGTGAGCACTCTCTCTCTTTCACAGGTATGTACACAGACATGAACAAGAGTTTAAGGAAGTGCCAGAAGTATGGCCACAACTCCTCACCCCAAGACACTCACCAGGTGTGTGTGTGTGTGTGTGTGTGTGTGTGTGGTGTACTTGGAGGTGTGCGATACATATTTCAGTCAAACGTTCAGTCAAACTTTCTATTTGTAAAGACTTTGGGCCAAGTGCCCTTTCAGACAGAAGACAATTATTAAACGAGCTGTTAAGACACCTGATCCCAAGGCTGACAAGCCCAAGAAAGCTTCAGTAAAAGAAAAATACAAAAGTCTGCAAGTGAAAGATTGAGGACTTAGACCAGTCGTAATCTCCAAAAGGGTCTATAACAGAGTCGGCATCTGCTTTAAAATGCAACATATTCTCTGGCCAGAGCCAGCTGCCAGTTCAGACAGATCAGAGACTACCAAGCAAGACTACAATGGAAAGGGAGCTCTCGCTCTCATACCCTCCCAGCCTTCATCTGCTTCTTCAAATCAAGTCCCACAGGAATACCATAGCAGTTCATAGGGATCGCATGATGCAAGCATTTCTGAAGACTCAAGCATACTCCCACTTCCATCTTAGTTTAATAAAGATGTTTATTTTTTTTTTAAACATCACTTATGACATAGGCAATCATACATTTATATAAATGAAAACAAACCATATTGACAATCTCAGTTACAAGCAGTATACATCACAAACCATATTGACATGACAGTTACAAACATTACGCATCACTTCTAATTCACCCATTGTCAAATATTACATAGCTTATTCAAATCCTGCTTTCTTTTAAACCTCATTCCTCCCCTGTATGTAGTATTCACTTGATACCATTTTTTGTATGTAATTTGCTCCTACCCTTTTCCAAAGATCAGAATTCGAGTTATGTCTCCATTGCCATATTCACTACTTCTAGTACAGTTGGTTTAGACTTCGATTTCCATTTTCTAGTAATTGCTTTTTTGGCAGCCACCATACATGGACTCAGCAAGGCCTTACTATGTCTAGGCAATTCTGATTCTGTATCATAGCTCAAAAAATTCATTTCCCTAGATACACCAATTTGTTCACCCAATCTCTCTAATAAAGTAGTCTGCAGGGAATTTTAGTCTGAATTAAAATAAAAATAAAGCAACGAACTGACCAAGGCTCAGCGAATTCAAACAGCTTTAATAAAACACATAAGAGTAAGCGCTTTCACGATTTACAACTAAATCGCTTCTTCAGACTCCATTCATACAAATAAAACAATTAAATTTAAATTAATACTGACCACATACCATATTCTATATGACATCATTAATTAATAATTAAAAAATTCTAAGCTTTAAAGCAGTATACAAAAAATAGTAATAAAAAATATGTGTCATATAATTAAACCAATAAATTCAATGTTTCAGAGACCTAGCTTTCAGGAAGGGTTTCAGTGAAACTACACCATTTAGCCCTGATGGTTTATCTGCCTGTAGTTGAAGCATCCATTTCTGCTCTATTTCTTCAACTCTGTTGTTTATATCACCCCCTCTAATGTTTTGTTCAATAATCTCTAGCACCATAAAATTAAATATATGTTGCATGTCCTCAGTTAACACGTTTCGCTAGAGCATTAGTATCCTTCTTGTTAGTTATATCTCTTAAATGTTCTAATACACATTCTTTGAGGCATCTTCTGGTTTTCCCTATGTAAAAAACGAAACAATTAATACAAAAACTAAAGTAAACTAAGTACTGTGTTTTACAGTCTGCATAGAAATTAATTTATATATCAAAATTTAAACTGGGGTGTGAAAAGGTAGGTTTACTATCCAGAAAGCTACATGCCATGCAGTTCCTGCATGGAAATGTGCCAATTCTTTGAGATTTTATTAAACATCTGTTGTTCCTTGTTTTATAACAAATTTGTCTTTTAAGAGATTTCTTGTTACTAAAACAAAAATGTGGTCCATCATCAATAACCCCAGCCAGTTCACTGACTGACCTTAGGATGTTCCATTTTTTTTTCAAAAATTGAGCAAGATCTCCTGATGTTACTGGAATAAGTCACTGGAAACCTAATCACATTAGAATCATTCTTAGATATGTTATTTTCTATACTAATAGTTCCAGAGAAATAGGGTTTGGCTTTGTCTTTCCTTTCCTGTGACACATACTTAATACTGTTCCTAATATCTTTATCACTGTAACCTCTTTCTTTGAACTCTTCTTTTAATGTTAATATTACTGTATCTAGGCCTTCAGCTGTATTGTGTAGACGGCTAACTCTCATAAATTGTCCCTTAATAACATTTCTGCTTACATGTCCTGGGTGCATAATTGTCTTGTGTAGGATGCTGTTTCTGCAACTAGGTTTTCTATATACAGAAGTGGTAATGTGTTTATTACTTGGTTTACATAGCTTAACATCCAAAAAATCAATGGTCTCATGGGAATATTCATATGTAAATCTTAGAAAATCAGTGGTACTATGTAGATGTTCAATCAGTTGTTCCAATTCTTCAATAGTACCCCCCCCCCCAAGAAAAATGCATCATCTACAAAATGTGTATACCATAGAATCTTGCTTTGGTATTCATTACCTTGCAATAGAGGACTCATTTCCCATGCCACTAGTACTAGGTTGGTGTAGCTATTTGCACAGGCTGTGCCCATAGCCACTCCAACCCTTTGTAGATAGAAGTTCTCACCGAAAACAAAAACATCGTTTTCAAGTATAATTTCAAGGAGATCACAAATCAAATTAATTTTGGCAGTACTGTATGTCTTTTTATCATTTAGTAGTTTACGTATCTTTTCAATGCCCCAATTATTGGGCATCACCCTGAACAATGATGTAACGTCCATGGTGACAAACATAATTTCTATCTAAATGCAAAATTTTATTATACAATAAATTCAAAAATGCCTTGGTGTCCCCAAGTACAGTCTCACATGACTCTAAAACTGGATGTAGGCATTTCTCAACATAGATCGATACAGCTTCCATAGCCCACCCTTTACTTGAGACTATGGGTCTCATAGGTGGGCAAGTCATATTTTTATGGACTTTAGGAAGCCCATAAATCATTGGTGTGAGTGGATTTTCTATTTTAAAGTAATCAAACAATTCTTCAGTGATCTGCCTTGTTGCCAGTAAGTCAAAAATAAACACTGAAACCCTATCCACAATAGCTCTAACATGTCTACCAGTAATCTGTGAATATGTATCACTATCATTCAATAACAGCATCATCTGTTGAATGTAAAATGATTTATCCATCACTACTACCCCACCGCCTTTGTCTGCTTTCAATATAAGATAGTGTTCTCAGCTGTTTCAGTGCCTCAGTTTCCATTGCACTCATATTATGGAACATCACTGGACGATCTCGTGCAAACTCTTCTCGGACTTCTTTTTCACATACTGTAACAAAAGTTTTTATAATGGGGTGCGGTTTTGGCAAAAAACGCTAGGTTGTTTAAAGATATTAACATTTCCCTTCCCACTATCTTGAAATACAGTTTTTCAAAGTCAAAGCGCGTGAGACCAGTTTCATTTCCTTAAGCATGTCTGTTAATGTAGTTCTTTGCGCTGGTATAAAGCTTAACCCTTTATTTAAAACAGACAACTGCGGTTCAGTTAGACAATAATTAGATAGGTTTATTACCAAGTTTTTTTGCTGTGTGTTGTCATTGCGTTTTTTGCTGTGTGTTGTCATTGTGTTTGAATAAGTCACTACTCGTTCCTTCTGTTGTCGAACCCTGTTCTTCCGGCCTCTGCTGTTCGACCGTTCCCTTATGGGCAGTGCATTGCTCAGGACAAATGGTAAGATGGATAATTGTGTTGTCTCCTTCAGTTCTAAAAAAAGTGGAGACAGATGGAATCCCATTGGTTTTACTATTAGTAACAGCATTAGTTCACTTATTGCCTGTATTCAGCAAGGAAACTTCTTCCTCACTGTTCCCGAGTTCCGTTGGTACAGACGCTATGTGTGTTGTGGATGCACTCTCATTGATTGGGCATTCTATATTATTTGTTAAAGCAATACCTTCTTCAGAAATAATTGTTGCTAGATGGATTCGTTCTTTTATCAGATTTGTCATTACTCACTGCATTAGTTGTTTTTTTTTGGCCATGAGAAGACCTCCTTACATTGGAAGTAATTCAAATCGCGTTGTAATTTCCTGATCTTAGTATTCTGAAGCCGCTTCTCATAATTTAATATACTATCGAATAAATCATCCAATTTACTGCCTATAACTTCAGCAGAGAAGTTATTAGCTAGTTTCACACTGTAGTTTTTCAATATCATCGGCCAACATTTTTTCATGAGGTTTAAAATATTCGATCAAAAGGTGCATGTAATCATAACTTAATTGTAAATTTAAGCTCTGCCATTTTTGTAGCCAGTCTGGATAGGTTTCACCATAGGTGGGCATAGTTAGCACCCTCAGTCCTCTGGATACTATTTTGTATTTTAAGGATGCCTCAAGGTGAAACCTCTGCCATTGCAACCTTTTAAAGCTAAAAAGTTTGTTTTCCAGGCTCCTAAAAGTCTCTATAAAATGCATGTATGGGTCATGATCAGTCACTTCTTTTGTTGTAGCTGGAAAAACTGGATTCTGCATAAGGGGGTTACCTTCCATATTAAGCAACCCTGTAAAACGTCCATAACGATTTCCTCTGGTTCCACTGGTATTTTCACCTTCTGCCATGTCCCAGTAAGTTTAAATATTTTTTTTTATATTGCTATTTTTTGTATACTGCTTTAAAGCTTAGAATTTTTTAATTATTAATGTCATATAGGACGTGGTATCAGATTGGTCAGTATTAATTTAAATTTAATTATTTTATTTGTATGAATGGTGTCTGAAGAAGCGATTAGTTGTAAATCGTGAAAGCGCTTACTCATGTGTTTTATTAAAACTGTTTGAATTCACCGAGCTGTGGTCAGTTTGTTGTTTTATTTTAATTCTGCTCGGAGGTGTAAACCGGGCGTTTATCCAGTTTGTGGAATTTGTTTTGCATACTTCTGGGAGTGTTCTCTTACTGGGACATGGCAGAAGGTGAAAATGCCAGTGGAACTAGAGGAAATCGTTATGGACGTTTTACAGGGTTGCTTAATATGGAAAGTAACCCCCCCCCCTTATGCAGAATTCAGTTTTTCCAGCTACAACAAAAGAAGTGACTGATCATGACACATACATGCATTTTAGAGACTTAGGAGCCTGGAAAACAAACTTTATAGCTTTAAAAGGTTGCACTGGCAGAGGTTTCACCTTGAGGCATCCTTAAAATACAAAACAGTACCCAGAGGACTGAGGGTGCTAACTATGCCCACCTATGGTGAAACCTATCCAGACTTGCTACAAAAATGGCAGAGCTTAAATTTACAATTAAGTTATGATGACATGCACCTTTTGATTCAATATTTTAAACCTCCTGAAAAAAAATGTTGGCAGATGATATTGAAAAACTACAATGTGAACTAGCTAATAACTTCTCTGCTGAAGTTATAGGCAGTAAATTGGATGACTTATTCAATAGTATATTGAATTATAAGAAGTAGCTTCAGAATACTAATATCAGGAAACTACAATGCGATTTGAATTTGATTTCCAAAATAAGGTAGTCTTCTCATGGCCAAAAAGAACTAATGTAAGGAGGTCTTCTCATGGCCAAAAAGAACTAATGCAGTGAGTAATGACAAATCTGACAACAGAACTAATCCATCTAGCACAATTATTTCTGAAGAAGGAATTGCTTTAAGAAATACTACAGAATGCACAACCAATGAGAATGCATCCACAACACACGTAGCATCTGTACCAACGGAACTTGGGAACAATGAGGAAGAAGTTTCCTTGCTGAATACAGGCAATAAGAGAACTAATGCTGCTACTAACAGTAAAACTAATGGGATTCCATCTGTCTCCACTTTTTTAGAACTGAAGGAGACAACACAATCATCCATCTTACCATTTGTCCTGAGCAATGCGCTGCCCATAAGGGAACGGTTGAACAGCAGAGGCCGGAAGGGCAGGGTTCGACAACAGAAGGAGCGAGTGACTTATTCAAACACAATGACAACACGCAGCAAAAAAAACTTGGTAATAAACCTATATAATTATTGTCTAACTGAACCATAATTGTCTGTTTTAAATAAAGGGTTAAGCTTTATACCAGCGCAGAGAATTACATTAATAGACATGCTTAAGGA
Source organism: Protopterus annectens (assembly GCF_019279795.1). Classification (NCBI taxonomy): domain Eukaryota; kingdom Metazoa; phylum Chordata; order Ceratodontiformes; family Protopteridae; genus Protopterus; species Protopterus annectens. The sequence continues at coordinate 1,117,899,492 of NC_056746.1, read as the reverse complement.
ACTGAAACTGTTCTCACGCACTTTGACAACAATATTTAAAGATACTGGGATGGGAAATGTTAATATCTTTAAACAACCTAGCGTTTTTATGCCAAAACCACACCCCATTATAGAAACTTTTGTTACAGTATGTGAAAAAGAAATCAGAGAAGAGTTTGCACGAGATAGTCCAGTGATGTTCCATAATATGAGTGCAATGGAAACTCTGGCAATGAAACAGCTGAGAACACTATCTTATACTGAAAGCAAACAAAGGCAGTGGGGTAGTAGTGATGGATAAATCATTTCACATTCAACAGATTATGCTTTTATTGAATGATAGCAATACATATTCACTGATTACTGGTAGACAGGTTAGAGCAATTGTGGATAGGGTTTCAGTGTTTATTTTTGACTTGCTGACAACAAGGCAGATCACTGAAGAATTGTTTGATTACTTTAAAATAAGAAAATCCACTCACACCAATGATTTATGGACTTCCTAAAGTCCATAAAAATATGAATTGCCCACCTATGAGACCCATAGTCTCAAGTAAAGGGTGGGCTACGGAAGCTGTATCGATCTATGTTGAGAAATGCCTACATCCAGTTTTAGAGTCATGTGAGACTGTACTTAAGGACACCAAGGCATTTTTGAATTTATTGTATAATAAAATTTTACGTTTAGATAGAAATTATGTTTGTCACCATGGACGTTACATCATTGTTCACAGCGATACCCAATAATTGGGGCATTGAAAAGATACGTGACCTACTAAATGATAAAAAGACATACAGTACTGCCAAAATTAATTTGATTTGTGATCTCCTTGAAATTATACTTGAAAACAATGTTTTTGTTTTCAATGAGAACTTCTATCTACAAAGGGTTGGCGTGGCTATGGCCACAGCCTGTGCAAATAGCTATGCCAACCTAGTACTAGTGGCATGGGAAATTAGTCCTCTATTGCAAGATAATGAATACCAGAGCAAGATTCTATGGTATACACATTTTGTAGATGATGCATTTTTGTTGTGGGGGGTACTATTGAAGAATTGGAACAACTGATTGAACATCTACATAGTACCACCGATTTTCTAAGATTTACATATGAATATTCCTAAGAGACTATTGATTTTTTGGATGTTAAGCTATGTAAACCAAGTAATAAAACACATTACCACTTCTGTATATAGAAAACCTAGTCACAGAAACAGCATCCTACACAAGACAAGTATGCACCCGGGACATGCAAGCAAAAATGTTATTAAGGGACAATTTATGAGAGTTGGCCGTCTACACAATACAGCTGAAGGCCTAGATACAGCAATATTAACATTAAAAGAAGAGTTCAAAGAAAGAGGTTACAGTGATAAAGATATTAGGAACAGTATTAAGTATGTGTCACAGACCCGCAGTGGTGGTGCTGCGGTAGCGTTGTCGCCCCACAGTAAGACGCAGTCTGGTTCGATTCTCAGCTACAGCGTCTTCTGCATGGAGACATGCGTGAATGGGCATACCTTCATTGAAGGTTATGCGTCAGGCCTGGCAAGCCGGTACGTGAAAATCAACTGCCAATCATTAGTGGACCGGAGTTCCGCTGTGGCGACCCCTAACTGGGAAAAGCCGAAAGTCACAAACAAACAAACAATTACGTATGTGTCAAAGAAAAGGAAAGACAAAGCCAAACCCTATTTCTCTGGCACTATTAGTATAGAAAATAACACATAGGAGTGATTCCAATAGGATTAAGTTTCCAGTGACCTATTCCAATAACATCAGGAGATTTTGCTCAATTTTTGAAAAAAAACGAACATCCTAAGGTCAATCAGTGAACTGGATGGGGTTATTGATGATAGACCACATTTTTGTTTTAGTAACAAGAAATCTCTTAAAAAGACAACTTTGTTATAAAACAAGGAACAACAGATGCTTAATAAAATCTGAAAGAATTGGCACATTTCCATGCAGGAACTGCATGGCATGTAGCTATCTGTATAGTAAACCAACCTTTTCACACCCCACTTTGAATTTTCATAGGTTCATACTAGGCTATCTGCCAGAGGGCATTTACAAGCCTAGCCCATAGTTTTGTGGCTTACGCCACCCCTTTAGTATGGGGAACTATACCCATTATTTTGCTGTGCCTCTGTTGAGCAGTGACACTGAGGTAATCCCTGGGGTATATCTGCGATCTCCCATCCATTGGTCAAGATTTCTCTTGAACAAGGCCAGGGAGGTGCTCTGCCTCACATATACCGGGATTTTATTCCACAGCATAGGGAGTCTTTGGGTGATGAATCTATCCCTCCAGCACGTCCTATTAATAGCCGTGTCGAGGTTTAAGTCTCCGCCCTTGTGGCTCTGACAGATCTAGATTTTTGAGGTGAAGCATATTCATCAAATCTGGGTTTGACATGGCCTTGTATGTTAGGCAAAGGTCACCTCTGAGCAAGCGGTGGCGACTGAATAGAGCTGGAGTTCTTTCAGTCGGGCAGCATAGGACAGATGTTTGAGACCCTTTATCCTTTTGGTGAGGAACTTTTGTGGCCTCTCCAGCTGCTGCAAGTGTCGGGTCAGATACATTCCGAATGGGGCATTGTACTCAATCATTGGTCTGATGAGTGATGAGTATAGGAGACTATGACCTCCCTTGATCTAGATGAGAATCCCTTCATGATAAGGTGGGCAATGTAGAAGGTCTTCCTAACTACTTTAGCTACATGGGTGTCGAATGACAGACTACTATCAACCTGGGTCCCCAGGTCCCTGATAACTTCTTCTGTGCTCAGTGGATTGCCACCTATTTGGTAGCTAGGGGTAACCTTATTTTTCCCGAAGGGTATGACTATGCATTTTTTGGCATTTAACTTTAGGCCATGGCTCTGGCACCAGTTATCCGTTTCTGTGAGACCCTTCTGAAGGATATCTGTGTCAGATGTGTTTTCTACTATGGCGCCAGTTTGCAGTCATCTGCAAACTTTGTCAGCCATAACCCTCCTGTGTTTGCTTGTACTTGGAAAAGTAGATGCCAAACAAGAGTGGGCCCAGGACTGAGCCCTGTGGTACACCACTTGTGACAGGCTTTGAGTCTGACATGGCGCCAGCAACTCTGACCCTGTGGGTTCTGTCACTCAGCCAGTTTGCAACCCATCTTGTGATGTATGGGTTAACATTTAAGCTGATGAGTTTTTCAATGATACCCGAGTGGGGTATTGTATCAAGGCCTTCGCCAGATCGAGGTAGGCTGTATGGACTGCCTTTCCCTCATCAATGGCTTTGGTGACTGTTTCAAAAAGTCAACCAAGTTTAGAAGGCATGATCTGCCTTTGACAAAGCCAAACTGGGATGGATCCCAAGTCTACAAAATCCCTATGTCTTTATTTATGAGGTCCATTATGATCCTCTCCATGGGTTTGCAGATAAGGCTTCTCAAGCTAATGGGCGGTAATTTCCAGGGTCAGTGGAGGCACCGCCTTTGTGAAGTGGGACCACAGTTGCAGTGCGCCACTCCTGGTATCCAGAGGTAAGACTATGATTAAACAGCTGTCCAAGCTGTGGGTTTAATTCTTCGTTGAGTTCGTGGAGCACACACCAGGGGACACCATCAGGTCCCATGGATGCTGTGTTTTGCTTTGGAGAGAGCAGTTCTCACTTTGGCGTTGGAGATGTTTGGTTTGCTGCAATCTCTTGCTATAGATATCTCTCCTTAAGTTTGCACTGAACCTGTCAGCCAGTATGTTGGCAATGTCTGTAGGATCAGTAATCTTCACATCATTTTGAACTAGTTCTGAGCATATCTGGGAGTTTCCTCCCAGGTTTCTAACATAGCTAAAGAAGGCCTTATGATTGTCTTTTGAGTCTTTAGCTATTTTTCTCTCAAAATTTGCTTTGGATGATTTTATGAGAGCTCTTAGTTTTTTACTTATAGTGATCAAGGGTGTCTTACTTTTTAAGGATTTTGCTCTATCTTGTAGTAGCTTCCTCCTTTTGTTGTAGAGTTTGTTTATGTCTGGGGTCCACCAGACTGGACGCTTGCCTTTGGTACAAAGAGTCTTTGTTTTGCTTGGGATTGCCTTATCCATGCAGTCCTGCAGGTGCTGGTAGAAGGCATTTGTAAGTGATTCAGCGGCTTGAGTACTGTTTTCCGGCTCGGGGCCTTAAAGGAGACCACACTAGTCTTTAGAAGTGTGAAGTCGGCCGAGAAGTTCTTTACTGTGGTCTTTTATTTCAGGTGGGGTGGGATGAGGACCTCCAGCGAGATTAGTTTGTGATCTGATCTCACCAGTGAGGGGTATACTTCCGGTGTTGAACATTGTGCTCCCATGTTCGTGATGATGAGATCAAGTATGTTTTCTCCTCTTGTGGTGATGGTGACTAGTTGTTCCATGGCATTTGAGTTTATGAATTCCAGGAACTTTTGGGCTAGGGTGTTTGGGCTTGAGTAGTGTTCCCAGTCTATATTAGGGTAATTGAAGTCACCTAGTATGATGGTGTTTGGTGATACATTTATCCCCTCTAGTGTTTTCAGGAAGGCCATGTGAGGTTCCTGAGTTTGTGAGGGTGGCCTGTAACATGCTACAATTTGCAGAGCAGTCTTGCCTATGGTTAATTGCACCTGGATGGTCTCCAATGCATCGTGCATTGCCACCAGTCTTGAGGTGTGGGTGTCTTTGATGAATATGGATACCTCCTTTCTTGGTATTGTCCGGATTTTGGGCGGAACGCATGATAAGAGGTAAAACCTGATAGTGCTGGGGTGCTCTCAGGAGCCTTGAACCAGGTTTCTGTCACTGCACAGACATCAATGTTCTCCATACTGAGAAGGGCCTCCGTGCATTTTGAGATTTAGACTTCTGGCATTGAGCAGCATTACCCTTAGTTTTTTCCTTTTTGTGTTCTAGGGTGGTAGGTTTAGAATTTGAGCCTTGCCTAAAAAGGCACTATGGGGTGGCAAGAGCCTTTGCCAATATCCGGAATCCCAGGGTGACAGGTGCAAGCCGTCCCTTGTGAAGCAGCGTGGCTTGTCCAGCATGTCATCCCAGGCAGACAGACATTGGATCCCTTTGAATGACACCAGAGTTTAAGCCAATTGTTAAAGCTGATCATCTTATCTCTGTATTGTGGCATCATTCTTGGTGAAGGTAGGATACTGCTCAAGGTCAGGGTCATACCTGCCTGGGCTACATAATCAGAGAGCTCCTCAATGTCTCTTTTCATGTAGTCCAAGGAGATCTCAGGTCGTTTACACCAGCGTGGACAATGACTGAGTCGTATTTGTACCTGCTGTTGAGAGACCTGAGTGTTTTATGTGGCGGATTCTAGCGCCCGACAGGCAGCTTACTGTGACCTTCTCCTTACTCAGTCTGGTGAGCGGGACGTCAGTGTGTCTGACTATGGAGTCACCAATGACTAGTGTGTCTGGCATTGTGTTTGGCCTTAAGGGCTGTGACTGTTTGACACTCTGACTGTGAGGTCTATGTGTTGCAGGTGTTGTGTTCTGAGGTGGTGGTTGTTTGGGTGTCTGCTTTGGTGGCCTCTGCTGTTTTGGTAGATTTTTGATCAGAGCCGAGTATGTCTTTGTGTGTTTATGTGTATGATTTGAGGTTGTGATGGTACTATGTGAGACTGGGTCTATAGTGTGTGTGGTAACCTTCTCCTCCTGACTGGTCTTGCCAGTCCTATGTTGAGAGAGCTCAGCCTCCAGTTTGGCCGTATAGTTGCATCTCTCGCATGTATTTGTGTTTTGTGGGAGGAGGAGAGGGTTGTCTGTGTACATGAGGCAATTGTAACATTGCCTCAATATTCCCAGGTTCACCAGCTGAGCAGGAGAGGACACTAGCAACTGATCCCTCGACATGCTAGAAGGTCTAGACAAAAAAACTTTAAAAGAGATTCCGGGGGATGTGGGTGACCGAGAAATGGGGGTTTGCCTTTTTGGGGTGCTATCTATAAGAGTGCCGTATCAAGGTAATAAGTACTGTAGGAGCAAGTGCTAGGTTTAACAGATAGAGAAAAGTCTACTTGGAGTCAAGTAAGAGATGATCTTTTTAGGTATTAGTGCTAGTAACAGGGATGCTTAAAGGTAAGATTGAAAAGAATGCACTCTGCAGTGTGCACTAGAGAAGTTAGATATGAAAGTAGGTAACTTGAGTTTTACCTGTTTAAAAAGTTAAGGTTTAGTGGAGAGTTACTATTTTTAAAACAGCAAGATGGACTGAAAGGGGTGGTTACTTTTGTATTTTGGTACTATGAAATACTGTAGGATGGCCAATAAATTTAAATAATTGAAGGGGTGGGATTTCAAAAGTGATGGTTTTGTGATTACTCACATAAGCCAGTGAAAGTAGAGAGAATGAGATATATGGTCAGATTAACATAAGAGGCGGGCAACTAGAAAGACAGTGGTATTCTGCCTGACTCAGAACAGAGAGAGCTGTGGTCTCTTTTGAGACTTATTTTGATATAGAAATTAATTTATATGCAGACTGTAAAACACAGTACTTTGTTTACTTCTGTTTTTGTACTAAATGTTTTGTTTTTTACATAGGGAAAAGTAATAGATGCCTCAAAGAACGTATATTAGACCATCTAAGAGATATAACAAGAAGGATACTAATGCTCTAGCAAAACATGTGTTAACGGAGGACACGCAACATATACTTAATTTTATGGTGCTAGAGATTATTGAACAAAACATTAGGGGGGGGTGATATAAACAACAGAGTAGAAGAAATAGAGCAGAAATGGATACTACAACTACAGGCAGATAAACCACCAGGGCTAAATGGTATAGTTTCACTGAAACCCTCCCTGAAAGCTAGGTCTCTGAAACATTGAATTTATTGGTTTAATTATATGACACACTTTTTTATTGCTATTTTTTTATATACTGCTTTAAAATTTAGAATTTTTTAATTATTAATGATTTCATATAGGATGTGGTATCCGATTGGTCAGTATTAATTTAAATTTAATTGTTTTATTTGTATGAATGGAGTCTGAAGAAGCGATTAGTTGTAAAAGTGCTTACTCTTATGTGTTTTATTAAAACTGTTTGAATTCACTGAGCCGTGGTCAGTTCATTGCTTTATTTTTATTTTAATTCTCGGAGGTGTAAACCGGGCGTTTATCCAGTTTGCGGAATTTGTTTTGCAATCTTTAATGTCTGCCAGTTCATTGTGTTCCCAATTACCTCTTTCTTCCCCATCACACCTCCAACATTTGCTATCTACTCGAGAAAAAATTCTCTGGAGTCTACTTGGGGTATAAAAATACGTACGTAAACAATTCCAAGCAAAAATTCTAAATCTTCTAGATTTTGTTGCATATTTGGCAGACTTAAATATATCCACTCATTTGTTAGTGAATTGCTTATGCAATCCCTCTTCCCAATCCTTTCAAATCTCCTCTGATTAAGAACAGTTATCATGCAACATTTTATATGCTCTACTAATTATTCATTTTTAACAGCAGTTTCTGTTCTAGATGCTGCTAGAAACTCTACCAGTGTTGTTCTTTCATTTAGAATTCCACTATTTCTTGCTCATTGTCTACCCCTCAATTTCAATCCCTGATAGGAAAGGCAATCTCTAACCTGCAATCCAAATAAATTTTTGGTGTCTTCCCATTCTAGAACATTTTCCTCTAGTTATTTGCTCCCAATACCTTGGCTCCTTTGGCAGGTTCTCTCCAATAAATTCCAGCCCCCTCTTGCCTATTCTCTGCATCCCTAATTGCAGTCATTCCTATCAACACGACTTCCTTTCTCCATTCCAGTGTTGGCTTAGTTCCAAGAATACTTTCTGCTACTTTATGAACATGATATTCTGTATAATTGTTATTCTCCTTAAATATCTGCATCCAAAATCCTAGTCCCTCCTTGTTTCTTCAGCGTCCCCCCATTTCATCATCATCTCTTTCCACTTTGAATTATAGGTTTCTGCTTGTACCATGTATAGGAGCCTTAATTGTGTAGCTCTGAAGTACCCCCTCAGTCAGGTAATCCTAGTCCGCCTTGTTCAAATCATCTTAACCCACCTGATTATTGTCATATTCCCCTCCCATATAAAATCCTTCAGCTCTTTGCTAGCCACAACTTCTACTCTTGCTGATAAAAATATTCCTGACCTGTGTATAAGATTAAAGGGGCTAAAATCATTTTATATGAATATGAACAGTAACAGAGCTTCCAATTTCTCAGTATTTGTATTATCTTTTGTGTAGTCTCTTCCCACACATCCTTAGCTGCCACCCTGGAATTTTTAATCCATACACTAAGTACTTAATTTTATCATGTCCCCATAAATACGAATATTGGTGAACCAATTAACACGTGGGTACCAAATTTACAGCAATTGCATTTGTTTTTAGTTTCACACATGTTCTGTCACATACAGATCTGAAACTGAATGTTCCACATCACTGAAATATCCTTTTCTGATTTTGTCAGGTATGAAATATCATCATCTGGAAATAGAGACAGCTTTTCTCGACTACCATACCAATCATAACCTTGAATTTCTGAGTTTCTTATTTTCCTTGCCAATAGTTCTAAATATAATGAAAATAACAAAGAGGACACCCTTGCTTGGTTCCTTTGCTCATGCAGAAATTATCAGACAGGAATCCATCCACTTTTGCCTCATATATCTTCGTAATCATCCTTATAAATTTTGTCAGGGAATGCAAATGCATTAAAATCGCCCTGCTCATAAAGTCCCAGGTTACTCTGTCAAATGTTTTCTCTACATCAAGACCCAACAACAACAGTGGCATTTTTCTTACAGTCTGTTTCCCTCTGGATCATCGATATTCTGTTAATGTTGTCAAATGTTTGCCTTCCCTTCACAAAGCCACACTTTTGGTATCATTTTTGCCATTCCTTTAGCAGTTATAAACACTTTATAATCATAGTTTAGTATTGAAATGGGCCTGTATGAAGCTGGATCTGATGTGTCTTCTTTAGGTATTACAGCCACCAATCACTTTCTTCCAGGATGTTGGTTTTTTCCTACATAAACCCTTCCAGGATGTTGGTATTTTCCTACATAAACCCTTCCAGATCTTCATCAGTTTTTTTTCCCCTCCTAGATTACAAACTACCACCACAGGAATACCATTTATTCCTGGGGACTTTCCTGTGGATTGGTTATACATCACCATTTTTATCTCATTTCCTCCTAACCTAACTCTTAGTAACTAAGCCTCATCTACCTCTAACCTTGGCATATTTAAATTCTTCCATAAACATTCCCATTTGTACCTTTTCTTGATTTCCATATTTTTCTGCTTTATAGAAATTTGAAACATTTCTAGTACCTCTACAGGATCTCATCTTTCCTGTTACAGGCTCCCTAAGCTTGATGACAGCCCTTTCTACTTCCTGTTCCCAAAGTCATTGAGCTAAAAGTTTTTGTGCTCTAGAGTTACCAAAAAAAGAAACAAGTTGCTTAACAGCAATCTTTCTAAACTCAAGCATATTAATAGAGGTAATCCCTAATTTTCTGTTTGGCATTCTGCAGTTTCTCCTCTTCTCGTTGCGAAATTTTCCCCTATTCTGCAATACTTTACATGTGTCAGTCCCTCAAAATAATTTTTGTCACTTCTTAACCATATCTGTATTTTATTTCCACTCAGTTTTTAAACTCCACTTTAAATTTTATCCCACTCCCTAGCTATATTTTCATAAGAAATGTCTTTCTTCTCTAATAGCCCTGGATAATTTCCACTACCCATTCCTTAAATTCTTCTCTTTTCAACAGCTACGTGGGAAAGCATCAGTGTCATTTTTATTTCATTACCCTGTGTTTTTATTTCATCTTCCATGTCAATTATCTTCATAAAAATCTACCCTCCTTTGTTATATTTTCCCTTCTGGGCTCCCTAGATCTCTTCACTGCTGCAAATCAAATTCCAGTCCCCACCTATAAGTAATACTCCTTGCTGAAAGCTGACTATTTCTCTCAGAATTTTCTTAAGCTCCATTACAGCAGTTTTAGGTAGAACATAAATAAATGCCAGTGTTATCCTCCTCCCTTGCCAGTAGCCCCTTAGTACTACAACTCTACCCTTATTATCTTTTTTATTCTCTTCTATCACTATTGTAGTTCCTCTTGCAATTAATATACGTACTTCTGTTTTCCTTTGTCCCAGGTATGTGTGTCTCCTGCAACACAGCTATTTGCTCTCCAGGTTTTTTAATATATAGTTCACTATTATTTTATCTGCAAGACATTGACATTTAAAGACATTACAGAAAGCATCATGTGTTAAATTATTATTCCCACCTTTAATGTGCAACAGTTTTTATGTTAATTATGTTAAATGTCTACTTCCAGCTTTTGCATTACATGTATGCACTGTTTGGCAAGTTGATCTCTTATACAGTTTCTTGTCATAGCCATTTCAGCCTATGCTGCATCTTACAAAGCTTTTTGTTTTACTGAAAGCCCTCAAAAAAACACCCACCAATACTCCCCCAAAAAACTATTAACTTAACACTAGCACACAAAACTACATACATATTTAAATATTGAAGTTTTGCCCTCCTAATAGGGACAAGTGTCCCAAACTGACAGCCATACTTAGACTTGGGGTAACCTAAAAGTATGGTTACCCATGGTAAGACACATGGTACAGCCTGTGCTTCTAACTGCTGTCTGGTTTTGTCTTGTGTTTAAACTCTTCCAGATGGGAAAACACTTGAATGCTTTCAGAAGACATTTTCTCCTAGCCATTTCTCTTTATCATATTATCTCCATGGAGACATGAGGACCAGATACAGAACTGCTAGTAAAAAAAGGAAGTTATGTCTTACCATAACGTTCCATCTGTGTTGTAGATCTTTGTTCATTCATTACTAATAGGACCGCTGTTCCGTCCTCTGAACCGATACAACCGTTTCCAAGCTCGCACCAGCCAAAAACTCTGAGCTAAGACCTACCCATAATGCTCCTCGCTTGTTACTCCAGATCAAGTTTGCCCACCCCTAGATAACAGACGTAGTAATAGAAAAAAATAGAAGGCTCTGTCTGAGCAAATACCCTAACCAGGTGTTCCTAAAGTCCACCAGGATTCCAGGCAGTGGTAAGGAGGGCAGAAAGTAATGAATGAACAAAGATCTACAACACAGATGGAACGTTATGGTAAGACACAACTTCTTTATTTGATGTAAATCTTTGTTCATTAATTACTAACAGGACAGAGTCCCCAGCTACTTGAGTCCTGGGTGGCCCTAAGGAAGGATATTCCTGAGCACAATAGAACCAAAAGGTTAGTCCCCTGGAGGCCAAATCCAATGAGAGATAAAAGGTATGAGGTCTTGTTCAAGTGGCTGCTGTGCAGATAGCCATAGAGGCTCTGGAATGAAATGCTACAGAAGTAGCCATAGATCTGATAGAATGAGCTTTTATTCTGGAAGGTAAGGATAGCTTATTCTGTTGGTAGATAAAGGTAAATAAAGGTAATGACGTTTCTAAGTCAGGTAATGACGTTTCTAAGTCAGGAGGATAAAGTCACTTTGGAAACAGGTTTACCTAATCTGGGTCCTGCAAAGGCCACAAAACAATTGATCTGTTTTCCTGAAAGATTTAATCCTGTCCAAATAACAACGAAGCTGCAGATGCACACAAGGGTGCGCAAAACGTACTACCCTCAATTAGAATGCTGAGGGAAGAAAACCGGCAGGTCAATAGATTGATTAATGGAAAAAACAGAAATGACCTTGGGCAAGAAAGAAGGGTCAGTACGAAAGGACACCCTATCCATGTGGAAGATCAAGTAAGGTCACTTGACACTCAAGGCCTGCAGCTCAGATACTCTTCTCGCTGAGGTACTAGAAGTAAGGTTTTCCATGACAAAAATGTTAAATCACATGAATCAAAGGACTCGAAAGGAGGATCTGTGAGAGACTGAAGTACCAAAGTCAAGTCCCAGGGTTCTAAGGGAGGCTTGACCGGAGGTTTAACATGTAATACTCCTTTCAAAAAGGTCTTGCATAGGCAGTTAGACATAATTAAAGAATTATCAAGTCCATTATGAAAACTTGCGATAGCTGCTAAATGTACAGTGATCGTCGATGCTGAGGCTCCCGCATGTAAGAGAGTAGTCGGGTACTGTAGGATCTTTTGAAAAGGCATAGAGAAAGGGTCTAAGTTCTGATCTTTGGCCCAAATAAAGATCCTAGTCCATTTATTAGAATAAACTTTCCTGGTGGAAGGTTTGTGTGGAACCAGAAGAATTTCATGAACTGGGGATGGGATGTCAGGCAGCCTGGCAATCATTGGAAGTGGAGGAACCAAGCTGTGAGCTTGAGACTGTGCAGGTTCAGATGCATCAGTCCCGCAGGATGAGATAACATGTCTTGGGAAGGATCCAGGATCCATGGGTTGTGAATCAGATGAGGCCAGAGAAACAAGAACCAGACTTGACGGGGCCAGTAGGGGGCAATGAGGGTCACTTTGCTCGTCAACCTCCGAGCTTTCTGGAGAAATTATGGAATGAGGGAAAACGGTGGGAAGGCATACAGAAGACCCAGGGGCCAATCGTGCGTCAAAGCATCCCTCGGTGGTTCCTCCTGAGGGGGGGGTCAGGGAAAAATAGCTTCTGCAGTTGTAGTTTAGGGGGGAAGTAAACTGGTCGCAGCAAGGCTTGCCCCAGCGTTGGAAGAACTGATCCGCTGTTACAGGGTTGAGGGACCACTCGTGAGGCATCATGATGTTCCTGCTCAGATTGTCCGCAATAAGGTTAGACCTCTCAGGAATGTGCGTTGCTATAAGAAAGCGGTTGGAAGCTACCGCCCAGTGCCAAATCCTCATGGCTTCCCAACTCTGGGGTAAGACCTGGTTTTGCCTTGCTTGTTGATATACCAGATGACCAACATGTTGTCTGACTGAATTGCAATGGTCCCAGAGGGTAGGGATGCATGCACAACTTGCAATGCTAAGAGAACTGCCCTCAGTTCCAGGACATTTATGTGCAAATTGGCCTCCATGGGGAACCAAGTGTCTTGGACAGTCTTTCCCTGGAAATGCCCCCACCCCCCCACCTTAACAGAAAGCGTCCATTGTCACTGTGGCCGTGGGCTAGGGAAGACAGAACGGTCGACACCAAAGATTCGTTTGTGGCTTCATCCGCCATAGCATTTCTTCCTTGCAACGATTTGTAAGACGTATTATGTGGTTGAGTGGGCGAGTTACCAACGACTACAGTGTGGAAAGGAGCCACTGCAGAATTCTCATGTGCAGTCTCGCCAGTGGTACCAACGTAATGGCAGCCACCATGGAGCCTAAGAGTTGCAGTACACGATATGCTGGTACATAGGTCTGAGGAAGAAAGTCTTGGATTTGGTGTCTTATTTTCAAAAGCCTGTGAGGGGCGACAGAAGCTTGACAGGATGTTGTGTCGAAGACCGCTCCAATAAATTCCAGTGTCTTTGTTGGGGACATTTGAGATGCCTTTGTTGACTGTAATCCCCAAGTGGAGAGCGAGACCTTGAATGTAAGAGAGGCTGCAGACTAGGAGATTCCTGGTTGGAGCGGTAAGGAGCCAATCGTCTAGATAGGGAAACATCTGGAATCCTTGTAGTCGAAGATTAGCTACCACAACTGCCATACATTTGGTGAACACTCAGGGGGGCTGTCGAGACCAAATGGCAGTGCCCTGAACTGGTAGTGATTGGCTCCCAGCCAGAAGCAGAGAAACCTCCAGGAACGGTGATCCATCTTTATGTGGTAGTACGCACCCTGGAGGTCTATAGAGCACATCCAGTTGTCCCTCCCTAGGAAGGGAAGAATGGACTGTACCGTGACCATCTGGAATTTCTGAGGTTTGATAAATTTGTTCAATAGGCTGAGATCCAGGATGAGCCTCCAGTCCCCTGATTTTTTTTGGCACTAAAAAGAACCTAGAGTAAAACCCGGATCCTGTCTGGTCTGGTTGGAGGACTCTTTCTTAGCAGCTTTTCTATTTCCAAGGCTGCCAATTCCCTCCGATTGGGATTAGTTTGATGGGTCTGGGAGTTAACTGAATGTTTTTTTTTGGTAGCCTCTAGACATTATTCTCTGCACCCAAACATCTGTAGTAATAAGATGCCAGGCTGGTAGATGCAGAGAAAAATGCCCCTGACTGCTTCCAGAGGAAAGTAATTGGGCTGCTGCTCAGGAGCACTGGTAGGGTCTGCTGGAGAAAGAATCTCTAATGCCCTGGTTACCGTGGACCCCCTCTACCCCGAAAGGGGCATCTTCTATACGAGTTGCCCCCCTATGCCCAGAGGGGATTGTTCACCACAAGTGTCACGAAAAGATCCTTGGGATTTCTTGAACCACATTTTTCCTCCCTTCTGGTTCCTGGAATAGGACCTCTGGGGGTTGGAAAAGCACATGCCCACAGCAGACAATGTATTTCCGTCTTTCTCATTACCTGCAAGTGTGTCTCATACTTTGGGTCCAGAAAGTGCAGATTCATCAACAGGTGCATTGACGAACGAAGATTTAAAGGGGTCTGCGAAGTCACACAACTGCATCCAAGCATTATGTCTCATGACAATGCCTGATGCGGCAGCTCGAGCTGCCCCCTCAGTGGTGTGAGATATCAAATACAGAGGAGTTTGTGATGAATTAAAGGGTAGATAGCTCTGAGGAGACAGTATCACGCACCTCATCAGGCAGTACCCCCACCAAAGAGGAAGACATTTCGGAAACTGGTCTCTTTGGAGGCGAGTAAAGTGTGCCAGATAGATTAGCGACCGAATGGCGAAGGTCACTGAAGAAAAAGTCTGCTTCCCTAGTCTGCCCATGGTCCAGGACTCCCTGTTTGGAGGATGGGCAATGTAACTATCTTCTGCCAGTTCCCTCTTGATGGCCACCGCTACGACCATAGAATCAACTTTCAACTGCTTGCACCAGTGGGGCTGGTCTTCAGGTGTAGATAAAACTTTGTCTGGCCTCCGGGGGACAGGTTCTACATTGTCTGGGGCCTTCCAGGCACGCTGCACAATGTGTTTAACAAGGTCATCTGCTGGTGGGGTCACCCAGGAAGGAGAGGGCAAGGCATAAAAGGCCTACAAGAACACGAATTCCTCAGAAGAAGGGTTAGAGGACTTTGTCTCCCAGCTGCTTGAGGATTTCGAGAACGTCTCCGAATGAGATGTCATCTGGGGGAGACCATGGGGACCCTTCCCCCTCATCACATGTCTTCAGTGGTGGGAGTCCTCCAGGGAATCAAGGTGTTTCATCTTGCACAGTTTCTTCCGGGGTGGCTCCCCAGTGGGATCTTCTCAGAAAGACTCAGGAGAAGGGGTTCCCCTTCAAAGGGGGTTCTTGTGATGCCCGTGCCTGGGGTCCTGAAATAGAGGGTTGGGAGAGGTGCATGCTGGGGGGGGGGTTCAGATACTGATGTCATTGGTGCTGACTGCGAGCCTTCGGAGTGAAGGATCCTCTCCATCACTTGGATTGCAGGCCCACCCGAGGAAAGACGGGAGCCCGGAACCAGGAAGGACAATCTCAGAACCGGGGTCACACCCCACCCTGAAGAGCCCACCTCCAGGTGAGGAGTTCAGAGAACTGGAAGCCGTCGGAGCAGTGGACATAGCACCAGAGAGAAAAAAGGCGCAGGGTTAGGTCCAAGTACTGCTCCGAGACAGCATCTGTGATGCAGCAAGGGTGGTCAGTGCCGACAGGGAAAACACTGCTGTCGGAGCAGAGACCGTATGCACTGGAGTGGACATCGGTTCCAGGATCTGGGTAGAGGCCAGAGGAGGACAAACAGGGGAAGATGTAGTAAAAGATTCCAAGCCAAGAGGGACTGAAGGTCTAGCTGGAATGTCCATCCCCTAGCTGCCAGAAGTTGGTCCACAACCCGCACTACATCTAATTCAGAAAAACTCCTAGTGGATCTAAAGGAGGATGCTGAAGGAGAATCAGGTCTATCTAGAAAGGGGCTAAATCTCTGCCCCAAAAAAGGGTCGTAACTTGGAGAGTATCTTGTCCTTGGCAGGTATTCGAGTTTTGGAGCCAGTGGAGCCGAAGAAACTGTCGGCACCGTGGCCGGGGATGGTGCCGAAGCAGGTACAGTCATCGGAGCCAATGTTGGATCCAAGGACGGCACCAAAGTCAGTGGTGTCGAGGTTGGAACTGAAATAGGGGTGAATATCATAGACGGCAGAGGGCAAGGACACAGAGCATGGTGCTGAAGAGGTCTGCACCGGGGGTGCCGGCAAAGCACAGAGCTGATTCGGTTCCGTAACTGATGGAGATGCAGGAACCAAGTGACTGTTATCTTATGTTTTTTTGGTCTTTGGAGGGGGGGGCGGGCGAGACCTCCAACACAGATAAAGCCTCAGAAAAAGGTGTTTTGAATAGACCTTTTAAAATAAGTTTATTTTTACATTCTGCTAGTGTACGATTACTAAAACTAGCACAAATGTCACAGTCCGCTTTACTATGATCCACACCCAAACAAGACACAACGAGCATTGTGTATCCAAGTTAGGTATCTTACGCCCACACCTGTCACACTGTTTAAACCCCAACTTAGCTTTGTCTGACATAAGGCAAAAGGGCTATTCTATAGAAAAACAAAATAAGTGAGATAATACCAATTATGGTATTTAAAAAATACCACAAGTGGTAAGGAATGGCCTGTCAAAGGCAAAAGAAAGGGACAGTACCAATAGTGGTAGAAATTAAATTACCAAGGTAAAGGGTAGGGAATAGGATTAGGTTACAGGCGACAGTGACAAAAGGCTAACGACTAAAAAATAAACAATTTTGAAGAGAAAGCATCTTAAAAATAACACTTTTTTACTTAGCTTTGAGAGAGATGGCTAGCACGTCTGACTAGGAACGTGGCAAACGAGACCTGAAGCAATTAGAAGAGGGGCATTATTGGTAGGCCTTAGCTGAGAGTTTTTGGCTGGCGCGAGCTTGGAAATGGCTATTAGTAATCAATGAACAAAGATCTGCAACATCAGATGCATACATTTATTTACTAGAAAAAAAGCTTTATAATATTCAATGTTCTTTTTTGTTTACTTGCTTTCTCTTAAAACTTGTTACTAGATCAAACTAAGAGTCTTAATCCAATCATTCCTCTATGCAAGAAGAAGAAAAGGTGCATCAATTTTTTTCTACTATTATGATGTTTTGACCAGACTTGGTACATAGCCGTGTCTATCTACATTTCTTAAAACTGAACAAGGAGAAAGAGAAGGAAGAAGAAAATAAAAACAAGAGTGCCTGTTTACATTAGTAGCCCCATTACACTTTTAAAAATAACTGAGAATACTTTACTTTAAAAAATGAAAAGAAAATCATGCACTATAAAATATTATTAAGAAAAAAATAGTTTTACTTAGTTATTTTTCCCTCATCTTCCCCTTTCATAAGTATTTTTCCAAACATTAATGACATGAAGTAAGGCATGTGCTTTAGAGTCTCCTACAACTTTAACAAAAAGTCAAGAAGTCCACATTTCCTTGTTCGTTTCACAAACGGAATTATTGCTTTGTAATCCCACATTTGCCAATTTCAAAGTTACTGGTTTTATTCCTGTTCATATCCCTCCCAAATCCAGTCTCTGCTTCATTTCCAATGTACTGCTGATTCTTCTAATCAGCTCTTGTGCTTTTTTCTTTCATAGGTTCATACTAGGCTATCTGCCCTAGGGCATTTATAAGCCTAGCCAGAGTATGTTCGGCTTTCGCCACCCATTTTAAATTAATTTTGCTATGCCCTTTTTCGAGGTTAGTATACTGTGCCTCTGTCTAACAGTGACACAGAAGTGATACCCGAGGTAAACCTACGATCTCCCATCCACTCATCAAGATTCCACTTGAAGAGAGTCAATGAAAGACTCTGCCTAACCTGGACTGGGATTTTATTCCAGAGTGAAGGGAGCTTCTGGGTTATGAATCTGTCCCTCCAGCATGTCCTATTTATTTCAGTGCTGAGGTTCAAGTCTCTCGAGCGTGCAGCTCGATGGAATTTGGATTTTTTGAGGTGCAGCATTTCCCTTAATTCCGGGTTGGACATGGCTTTATACGTCAGGCACAGGTCGCCTTTGAGCAGGTGGTATGCCACTGAGTAGTGCTGGAGTTTCTTTAACCAGGCAGCATATGGCATCTGTTTGAGCCCTTTGATCCTCTTGGTGAGGTACTTTTGGGGTCTTTCCAGTTGCTGCAGGTGTTTGGTAAGGTACATCCCAAACGGGGCATTGTACTCAATTATGGGCCTGATGAGGGAGGAGTAAAGAGGCACGATGACCTCCCCTAATCTAGATGTGAATCCCTTCATGATTAGGTGGGCTATATAAAATGTTTTTCAAACCACTTTGGTCACGTGGTTGTCAAGTGAGAGATTACTATCAACTTGGTTCCCCAGGTCCCTAATTACTTCTTCTGTACTTAAATGGATTACCACATATGTGGTAATTTGTGGGCACTTGTTTTTGCCAAAGGGGATGACTATACACTTTTTGGCATTTAGCTTGAGGCCATGGCTCTGGCACCAGTTGTCTGTTTCTGTGAGGCCCTTTTTGGAGGATGCTTGTGTCGGCTGGAGTCTCGATTATGGCGCCCAGTTTGCAGTCATTTGCAAACTTGGTCAGCCACAGTCCTTCTGTGTTGGCCTGTACCTCCGAGAAATATATACCGAACAAGAGAGGTCCCAGGACTGAGCCTTGTGGGACGCCACTTGTAACTGGTTTGGAGTCTACCATGGCTCCAGCAATTCTAACCATGTGGGTTCTGTCCTTGAGCCAGTTTGCAACCCATCTAGTGACATAGGGGTTTATATTTAAGCGGGTGAGTTTATCTATAATGCCCAAGTGGGGTATTGTATCGAAGGCTTTTGCGAGGTCCAGGTAGGCTGTGTGGACCACCTTCCCTTCGTCAATGGCCTTGGTGACCGTTTCAAAGAAGTTGACCAGGTTTAAGAGGCAGGATCTGCCCTTAAAGCCGAACTGGGTAGGATCCAGTGTCTGTAGGTCCCCAATATCTTTATTTATGAGGTCCATGATGATCCTTCAAATAGCTTTGCAGACCAAGCTAGTCAGGCTTATGGGGCAACAGTTTCCAGGGTCCGTTGAGGCACCACCTTTGTGGAGAGGGACCACTGTTGCTGTACGCCACTCTTTGGGTACATATCCTGTAGTAAGGCTGAGATTGAACAGTAGTTTTATGTTTGGGTTCAGCTCTTCTTGGAGTTCATGTAGGACGTAGCCCGGGACACCGTCTGGTCCCATTGATGCTGTGTTTTTTGCTTTGGAGAGGGCGGCTCTTACCTGAGCATCTGAGATGTCAGGGGGGCAGCACTCTGCTGGGATAGATATTTGACCTTTTGGTGGGTGGGAGTTTGCACTGAACCGGTCAGCTAGGATGTTGGCAATGTCTGTGGGTTTGGTGTATTTTTTGTCATTTTGGACTAATTCTGAGCATATCTGGGAATTCCCACCCAGGTTCCTAACAAACTAAAGAAAGCCTTGTGATTATCCTTAGTGTCCTGTGCAATTTTTCTCTCGAAGCTGGCCTTAGACGATTTTATGAGTGCCCTTAGTTTTTTGCTAATACTGATCAGAGATGCCTTCCCTTTTTGGGATTTTGCTCTATCATGTAGTAGCTTCCTCCTTCTATTGTATAGTTGGGGTCCACCAGACAGAACGTCTGCCTTTGGAGGATTGGGTCTTGGTTTTATTTAGGATTGCATGATCCATGCATTCCTGATGGTGTTCATAGAATGCATTTATAAAGGATTCTGTGGTCTGGGCCATATTTTCCACAGACCAAGGGGCTTTGAAGGATTCCACCTCGGTTTTGAGGAGTGTGAAATTTGCTTTAGAGAAGTTTTTCACTGTGGTTTTCTGGGCAGGGGGTGGGGTCGGGATGTGAATATCCAGTGAGGGATACACTTCTGGTATGGAGCATAGAGTCCCCATGTTGGTGATGATCAGGTCCAGTATGTTTTCCCCTCTTGTGGGAGTGGTAACAAGTTGTTCCATAGCATTTGAGTTTATGAATTCTAGGAACCTTTGGGCTAGGGTGTTGGGAGCTAGAGTAATGCTCCCAGTCCATGTTTGGGTAGTTGAAGTCACCCAATATAATAGTGTTTGGAGAGACCTTCATATTTTCCAGTGTTCTTAGGAAGGCCGAGTGGGGTTCCTGGGTTTGGGAGGGTGGTCTGTAGCAGGCTATAAACTGGAAGGCAGTTTTACCCACTGTTAGTTGCACATGGATAGTCTCCGATGCTTCGTGCTTTGCCACCAACCTGGAGTTGTGGGTATCTTTGATGAATATCGATACTCCCCCTCCTTTTGTGGTTCGGTCCAAGTTTTAGGGCCAAAAAGCATGGTATGAGGTATAACCTTGTAGTGCTGGGGTGCTCTCGGGATTCCTGAACCAGGTTTCTGTTACTGCACAGATATCGACGTTCTCCATGCTAAGAAGAGTTTCGAGTGCGTGCATCTTGAGGTTTAGACTTCTGGCGTTGAATAGCATTACTCTTAGTTTCTTATCCCTTGTGATACCTATGGAGGTGGGTTTGTCTTTTGAGCCTTGCCTAAAAAAGGCACTATGTGGGTAGCAACAGCCTTTGCCAATATCGAAAGCCCAGGGGTGACGGGTGCAAGCCGTCCCTAGCGAAGCATCGTGGCTTGTCGAGCATATCATCCCAGGCTGACAGGCATTGGATCTCCTTTGAATGACACCAGTACTTAAGCCAATTGTTGAAATTGATCATCTTGTCTTCATATTGTGGCATCATTCTTGGTGAGGGTAAGATGCTACTCAAGGTCAGGGTCATACCGGCCTGGGATACATGCTCAGAGAGCTCCTCTATGTCTCTTTTCATGTAGACCAGGGAGGTACATCTCAGGTCATTCACACCAGCATGGACAATGACAGAGTCATATTTGTACTTGCCTTGGAGTGATCCGAGTGCTTGTGTTATGTGGCGGATCCTAGCGCCAGACAGGCTGCTCACTGTGACCTTCTCCTTGTTCAGCCTGGTGAACGGGATGTCAGTGTGCCTGATGATAGAGTCACCTATTACAAGTGTATCAGGTGTGTTGTTTAGCCTTAAGGGCTGTGACTGTTCGGCACACTGGCTTTGTGAGATAGGCGTTGCACGTGTTTTGTTTTGGGGTAGCGGTTGCTTGGGTGTCTGCTTTGGAGGTCTCTGCTGCTTAGGTAGATCTTTATTTAGAACCTCCGAGTATGTTTTTGTGTGATTATGTGTTTGGTTTGCTGTCGTGGTAGGTCTATGTGAGACTGGAATTGTAGTGAGTGCGGTTTCCTTCTCCTCCTGACTGGTTATGCCAGTACTGAGTTGAGAGAGCTTAGTCTCCAGTTTGGCTATATGGTTGCATCTCTCACATGTGTTGGAATTTGTTGGGAGGAGGAGAGGGTTGTCTGTGTACATAAAGCAGTTGTAACATTGCCTCAAGATTCCTAGATTCACCAGCTGGACCAGAGAGGAGATTGACAACTGACCTTTGGACATGCTAGAATAATATTGGGAATTATTTTATAATTGAAAACAAGGGCCAATGGGGAGTGAGGGTGTAGTGCTTTTAATTTTTAGTGCTACTTGTATAACTGCTTTAGTGAGCAAGTGCCAGGTAACTTAAGTGCAATGTGTTACAGGTAACTTAAATGCAAAAACGACAAACAGTAACTTTCTTTCAAGTGAAACAAGGAAATAAATACAGTAAGCAATGCAGATATCACTAGGGATCCACAGAAGCGCTGAGAAGCCGCGTTTTAGGTGGAATTAGTGTTCCAGGGAAATAAGCAAACAAACAACAAGCATACAAACAAAGCTAGATTCAGCAGGCCTGGATCTAGTCTATGCTACAGCAAACAAGGTGTACCAATTTCAGTAAGAAACAGTTCAAATATGCAGGCACTATAAACCTTTAACCAGAAATTCCCAGCTCAGAAGGGCAGAGCTCAGCCTCTCCTCCCACAAGAGTGCAGACCACGAACCCTCTTAATGTAAAATAACTGGCCTGAAAGCCCTCACAAGCATTTTCTGTTGAAACGTTGGAAAGGGTTTCACTGGTACAATCTCTCTGTGGTCTTTATTACCAGAAGAATGAGAAGCAGAAATTTCACAGCTCATTTTTTTTTTGGGGGGGGGGCAATTTTTTGCATTTCTTCTTTAGCATGTACTGCATCAGAAAATGCTTTTCTCTCTCCAGGAAAGGATATTTTGAAGATAGCTGGGTACAGCAGTTTCGAATTTCATGCCATCTTGACATTCCCTAAATAGTGGAATAAATGTACTCTTTGTCTGGTGTACAGTGAGTAATCATTCTTCACACACTGTCTCCCACTTTTAGTACTTTGCCTTTCTGCCACAGGTTTGTCAGAATCAACTCCTTCTGCTGGTAAGAATGCATCATTACTATTAAAGTTCTACATTGCCTTCTAGTGGCCAGGTTTGGCACACACACACACACACACACACACACACACACACACACACACACACACACACACACACACACAAAATGTGCCCTTTCATTTAA
The DNA here is from genome assembly GCF_019279795.1 of Protopterus annectens. Classification (NCBI taxonomy): domain Eukaryota; kingdom Metazoa; phylum Chordata; order Ceratodontiformes; family Protopteridae; genus Protopterus; species Protopterus annectens. The sequence continues at coordinate 1,117,876,988 of NC_056746.1, read as the reverse complement.
CAACTCCTGCTGTGAAGTACCAGTCCAGATGCTTGTGTGTGCTTTCATAAAATAAATACAGTCTGTTCCTTCCAACTTCTGTGGTAAAAGAAGAAAATCTCAGGTTCCTATGTGCTCTGTCCTCTAATTATATTATTTCTTAAACATCTCTGCTTGAGCACTCTCATAGTTTGCAGCGGTCTTCTATTTTCCTCTATGTTACTGAAGTCATGTCTAGAGCTTGCACTGCTTTTTGCTAAATAGTTACAGTACTCTTACCAGTCAGTGTTTTTTCCTCACTTTTTGTAGCAGATTTTCTTTCAGGTCCTCTGTATTTCTTTTTTTTTTCCCTGGCATCCATGCAGGGCCCTTACTAGCCAGTTACTGAAATTTACCCAAAAATACAAGTCCATGGGCTTTCTCTTCTAAGTTACTCAATGTGCAGCCATCTTGGCAGTCCCCACCTCTCTCTATCTTGAGTGTGGATAGGGCTACTCCCATCTTAGCACCTTTCCACATTTATATTTCAGCACCAGTGGTCTCAGAGCTAACCCTAACCCCAAAGTCTGTTCCTCGGTATCTACTGATAATCCTGACTTGACCTTGATTTCAGAGGGTTTCAGTCTGTTTCACTTGACCCAGAGACTCTTGGAGCAGATTTTTGTTTTGGAACTATGCTATGCCTTTTGGTATAGTCTTGCATGACCCCCTTTTCAATGTCAGACAGCAGTGCCAATCTCTTCTTTGGGGCCTTCCACCTTCACGGTATCAGGATGCCGTCCTCAGTGCCACCTGCCTCTTCCTCTGGAGGGTGTACCTGGTGATAGAAGTGAGATCCTCAGATTTGGCAGAGGTGGGTACAGCCTTTCAGGTTATGGGAAGCACAGGTACTTCTCCATTGAGAATGGGCACTTTGGCTTCCTCAGTGTCAGCTCCACCCTGCGACTCCCTCACTTCATCTCAGGCCCACCATGCATCAAAGGGCCTCAGCCGACAGTCTTGCCTCAGAAGCAGTGGCCAACAGCAAAAGGAGTCCTCCAAATAGTCCGATTCTACCCCCCCCCCAATGTTCCAAGAAAGAGGACACAAGGATTTCCACACTCGCCTCCCACTGGAGTCAGTCATTTCAGATCATACCATTCTGTTTGCAAACACTGAGAATAGGTTCAAAGGCTCTCCAAAAGTTTTTACAGCAAACCAAAAATCTGGACATCTAAATCAGCATAAAATTTGAATCCCTAATAACATTTAGCTTCTCCCATATCTCGTGGAACTGCAAGACACTACTCAGAAATACAAGTTTAAAAAAAAAAAAAAAAAAAAAAAGTAAAATATAAACACATTAAACGAAGACCGTGTAAAAATCTATAGACTTTTAGAAAAAGTATTTTTGTTTAGAAGAAAAAAAAATTATTTTTCTTTCTGGAAAAGGGAACTGCAACATGTAGGTTCTCTCTCTTTAAATTACTGATGCCACCGGTATACTGGAAATGTAGTCTGGTTTAAAGTGTTCTAAACAGCTTCAAGTGTGTGTATGTGTGTATGGAGAGGGAGTATTAAAAGAATCATGTGGGGTTATAAATTAAGCTTGAAAATAGGACCACCAAAAACAGATGCATCGTGTTTATGGATACATCACTCTTGAAAAAAGAGAAGTACCTCCAAAATATGTACAGTTGAGAGGTCTGTTTCAGACACTAAGTCGGATGATAGTCAGGGTTCTCCTCAGTCCCTTCCAACAAGATTATCAAGTTAATGTGGCAATGTAGATCTTGGCCTTCTGACCTACCCTTTTCAACATGGAGGTTCTATCTTTTCGTGGTCTGTAGCTCAGCCCCCTGTAATTCTTTAAAGCATCCTCTGCAATTGTCCCACAGAACAATCATTCTTGTTTGGTCCTTATGTGAAAGTGATGATGCCGGACTGCACGCTAGATAAGAATGTGCTTTCTGCTGTGGAAAGTCTGATTGCATATCTCTGCAGATCCCCTCAAAATCATATAATAGGAACCCCCTCAAAATTATATAATAGGAACCCCAAGGTACCAGAGTTCAAAAAACGTGTTAAAGCCTTTTAATCAACTATTGACAGGACTGGCCATGGGAGAGAGGGTCCCTTTTAATGGCTGAAGACCCTTTTAATGGCTGAAGATCCAGACGGAGAGGTGGTGCACAAAACCAGGGACACTGTGGAACAAAAAAGTTGTCATTTACTCTACTCTAATGGCTAGATAACCATCATGCAGGGTATGTGAGTATGACAGACAATATCCATAGGTTATTTCAATTCCCTTTTCTCAGCCCTCCCTCCCAGGGATAACACTGCCTACTCTGGATGTACCACTCCCCCAACAAGAGACAACCAAGAGAGAAATTCTCTCTCTGTTTCAAACACAGTGCCATCAAAGAGGTCCACCAGTTCAGACAGGGTCAAGATTCTACACAAGAGACACTTTCTGGTTCTGAAGAAAAACAAGGACAGGAAGCAGATTCTGCACTTTAGCCATCTAAACAACCATGTAAAAGACCCAGTTCAGGATGGTCATGGTGCAATTAATTTTGCCTTGCCTACAGACAATCTGGATGTGCTTGATTGATCACCAGGCAGACTACCTCCACACCAAAATAGCCAAAGCCTCGCCAAGATATCTACACTTCTGCCTGGGAGCCAGTCTCTTTCAGTTTAGGGCCTTGCCCTTTAGTCCCATCACACGGCCCCCTCAGGTGTTCAAGTGCATGGCCATCACAGCTGTATATCTCCAGCAATGGGGGGATTAGGGTGTTTCCATATCTGGATGACTGGTTTCTTGTTGCACTAACCAAATGAATCATTGGCCAACATCAGAGACTACTTGCTCTAGCTTTGTCTTTCCTTTGGCATCTCCATAACTCTTAAGAACTTCATTCTTCAACCAAATCAGGTTACTGCAGTCATTGGATGCTGCCCAAACACAATAAGCTATGCAGTGTTCCTCTCTCAGGACAGGATTCACATACTACGGGACTCCATCCAAATCCTCCTCCACTTTGATCATCCACCAGCAGGTTTGGTTCTTAGAATTTATGGCCTCCTCCACTCTGATGGTAGATGTTGACATCTAGGAACACCATTCACGCTATAAACCAATTTGCTCTTCCTGTCCTAACTTACAGTTTTGGACCGACTAACTGGCACCAAAAGGCGTTGGGACAGATTAGACAGGAAAACAAGGATGCTTCATGCTCATCAAATGATTTACAAAAAAATCAGTGCATACCAAGATTATATATTCCCCATTCCGAAGGAGGTATGAGCCTCCTTGAAATTGATTACATGTACAGATCTGCGATCGTGGGACTGCATACATATCTGCTGACCTCACAAGACCCAAATATAGTGAATGTATTGAAACATGAGGAGAATAAATCTAAGATGACTTCCCCTCTTAGTCTAGCAGAAGCATATTGGTGTCAAGTGGGAATGGAAATCAAAACAGAACTAGATAAAGATCAGGTAGCAACTGAATGTGCCAAGGTGAAGGATCGGATGAGAAGGCAAGTAATGTGGAAAATGTGTAAATAAAGTTGCAAGTATAGAAAACTCCTGGAAGAACCTCAGGTTGATCTGGATAAAACGCAAGAATGGTTAAGGAGAGGTGAATTCAAACCAAAAGATGAAAGGTTAATATTGGTGGTCCAAGATAGTGGACTATGTACACGTTGGTTTACAAACTCCAATGAACTCTTTTGGAGAAACAGACAAATGCAGGTTTTGTAAAACAGAATTGGAAACAGTCACACACCTTGTTGCTGGTTGTGATATATTAATGTCAAAAGGACTGTATACTGAAAGGCATAATAATGTAGCAAGACTGTTGCACTGGGGATTAATACTGAAGTAGCTGAAAAACACTGGAAACAGGAGTCACAAAACATCATAGAAAATAATGAAGTCTACATCAAATGGGATCACCCATTACCAACAGTTCAAAAGACAGATGAGAAAACCAGATATAGTGGTCCATGAAAAGAAGACAAATGCAGCATTGATCATTGAAATCGCTACATCCAGTGACTACAGTGTCTTGCGTACAGAAAGACAGTCATAAAATATCAGAATTTTCAATCAAAAATGAGAGCTATGTGGAAGAAAAATACCAAGACGGTTCCAATAGTAGTAGGAGCAACGGGTTTTACAAAAAAAATAACTCCAGTCCAAAATATGACACGGACGGTAAGTGCACAGGCCAAGAGTATATATAGCAAAAACACAACGGCCAGCACAAAAAGAGAAATCCACCCTTTATTTGAACACAAGGCAGACCGGTTTCGGCCCAAAAGACCTTTATCAATGCAGAAAACAAATCCATATAGTAGAAAACCCCTTTAACATAAAATCATCAATTGTTCCCCCAATGAGAACAAAGAGATAATTAGGTAGTTCCGATGCAAAGAACACACCTGCAGCAATGTATACACACAACACAACTGCATCAAAGTGAAACACAAGACAAAACTGCATATACATATTAATAAGGCATGGAACGTTAAACTGAAAAATGAGTGAAAAAAGGAAACTAACATTATTGAAAAAGTAAATCCTTATAAAATAAAAATATGTCTTACCAAGACCTATATTTAAACCCAATACATAAATTGATGTTATTTATAGTGTATAACACTAAAGATGTTCATTTAAACCTGGAGGGAACAAACCCCCCAGACGAATAATCCATGACCTTTCCTTTTTATTGAAGGAATTCATGCCATTTACTTTTAGAGAACTTAGGACCCACAACCTTGTCAATGATGGTAAAATGAAACGTTGCCGTTTTGTGATCCAGGGTATGTTCATACAGGGCATTGGTAATAACCTTTGTTTCTAATATTACTCAAATGTTCTGAAATATGTAAACTTAAAGGACCTAGATGTTTGACCTATATAAAATGCAGAGCAGTGGTACTCAGCCAAGTAAAATCACTCAACTGCTACTGCAATTCATAAGGGTCCGAATTTCAACAACACATGTACTTTTGGTAGAAAACTCTTTGGTTTTGAGTACATACCTACAAAAGGCACAATGTTCACAAGGAAAACAGCCAAACACTTTGGTACCATCTAAGGTACATTGAATCTTATCTTGGGAAGATGAATGCCTTTTGCAGAAACTTAAGTCCCCCTAAGGTTACCTTCTTCAATAGGAAAAGGCACATCTGTTGTCCAATATTTTAGCTAGATATTTGTCAGAAAGTAAAATATCCCAGTGTTTTTGTATTAACTGAGTAAGATGTTTGGTATTCCTACCAAAAGTGGTAGTAAACCTGATTTTAGATCCTTGATAGGATTTAGAACCTTGTTAAGTGAGTAATTGGGTCTGCCTTTTGTTCAAATAAAGGTTGGATTCCTCCGTTTGTGCTGGCCTTTTTGTGTTTTTGCTATGTATACTCGACCTCTGCACTTGCCATCTGTGCATGTCATATTTTGGACTGGAGTTGATTTTCTGACTTGGCTGGTGGAGTCAGAGGAATCCACTTTGTTATCAGGTGTCTCCGTGCTTCTAGGCATTATTGGTGCACCCTTTTTGCTATTCTCAGTTTTTTTTTTCAACATTGCTGCAGTCTTTCATCATTTGAGAATTATTTCTCACCATTTGGGAACTTAAGAGAGCAGCGATGGGTTCCCCGGAAGCCCCTGTGTATGCCAACATAGTTTTGGCTGAATGGGAGTCCACTATTCTGGCTGAATTGGTTAAGAAATATAGGGTTCTTTTTTATGTGAGATTTGTAGAGGACTTTTTTTTTTTTTTTTTTATTTTGGAAGTTACGGAAATGACAACAAAGGATTTTGTTGCTGATATGAATGCCTTGTCAGGCTACTAGAAATCTACAGTATGGGCAAGTGGGCACAGTTAATTTATTGGATGCTACTTTAAGATGGGAACCAGAAAAGCATTTGTTCAATAGTAGAATTCATAGGAAAGAAACCTTTACCAATGGTTATTTACACAATAGGAGTAACCACACATCATTTATGAAAAAGAACATATCTAAGGGGCAATATATCCACGCCAGTTGGATGAACTCTGACGATTTGGATCTTGTAGATGAATTCCAAATTATAACAAGTATGTTTTTAGAGAGGGGGTATGCTTACTTAAATCAAACACAACAGGAAATTTTTGAAAAAAGAATTTCATTTTACCCTCCTATTTTAAGATTTCCTTTAGTTTTAAAGACTACTAAGGGAAGCAAAGATTTTAAAGCTACTTTGAATTTGGACATGACGACTGATTGTTCAGCTATAAGAGGGATAGTTCAAAGGAACTGGAAGATTTTAGAAGGTAATACTGATGTAATAAAGGCAGTAGGTACAAAACCAAACTGTTTATAGTAAGGTTAATATTAAAAAAATTATTAGAAAACGATCTACTAAAGTTGTTAATAGAATTAATACTCATAAGATGGGAATGTATAAATGTGGAACCTGCAGGTTCATAATGGAGGGACCTTATCTAGCTTTAGATCACACTGAACAGAGTTGCCAGGGTATGTCAATTGTAAAACTGAAGGGGTCATTTATATTGGGGTGTGCAATGGGTGTGAGGCATATTACGTTGGAATGACCACACGTTCCTTGAAGGATCGTATAAGGAACATGTATACAATATTAGGCCAAGGAATAGTAACAGTGCGTTATTTAAGCACACCTTGGAATACATTAAATATAAAAAAAAAATTTTGTTTTCAGTTTTGGAAGTTGGGAATGGAGATTTAAGAGGGGGTAATTTTAGGAACCTACTTGAACAGAAAGAAACTTATTGGCAAATAATGTTACATGCTGACAAAAAAAAAATGGCCTGAATGACTCTGTTAATATACAGTGCTTTTTGAAGCACAGGCCTCTGAAAGTAAAGAAAAATTAATTAAAATGACATTGTCAAAGATTTTTATAGTCTATGTAATTTTATATATTTATATGCATTTACACACTGCCGTTTTAGAAGGGCTTTTAAAAATATTTTCATTGAAATGTTTAAGAATCAATTATTGTTTTAATTTAATTGAATTATTGGCATTTTGGCGCCAAAATGTGGGGTATTTAAGGTGTAGTATTTTTACAGTTTAAATTATATTTCTGAGGAAGTCAAGTTATTGATGAAAGTGGTAAATAAAGTGTTGGTACACTAACATTGTCTTTTTCTATGGTTATTGGCCATTGGAATATCCTTGCTGGTTTTTGGAACTCTGTATGAATTGCAGGAGTCATTGCTGGGCACATTGCAAGTGTTGCAAAGAGGACTTCTGGCGGACATCAAAGATTGAAACAATACTAAATTCATGAACTTCAATCATACTTTGACTTAGGAATGGGGTCCATTCTCATCATAGTATTAGAAACCCAAACGATTTGGAAAAATTAAGAAATGGCAAAGTTGGCTTGTTTTCATACAAAACTTCTTCATGGAGTTCAAAGGGCTCAGTGGTCTTAGGCTTCATTGCAGTGTTCCACTCAGATTATGATAACCAAGAACAGTTACCATGGTAGTGAGCTTCTCCCTTCATTTATTTGGGAAGGACCTTTTGTTCTGTCACAACATTCAGTATTAGCAACCATGTACACCTTCTCCTACTTTGGGTGGGGGTATTACAAAGGGAGGATGCCCCAAGGGTTACGGAGTTTAACTTTCACATAAATGGCTTGGAGATGCAGGCAGTCCTCAAACTGCAGAACTACATGATTTACTACCTGCAGGGATGATTTTTATCCTAAACAATATAACCAAGGTTGGGCACATCAAGCAGCAGGGAGGAACCAGATCATACCCCTCTCTACACAAGGAAGCCATGAGATAGTGGCAGTGGGTAACTGATCTGCACTCCAGTTAGGTCAATTACCTTGTCAACAGATTCAGCAGGTGTAGTCTGATGCCTTACGAGTGGGCTTTCAAACCAGCAGTAGCACATCACATATTCAGACAATGGGACCAGCCTTATTATAAATTTCTTTGCTTACCCATCCAACACCAAATGGAGCAACTTCTTTGCCATGCCCCACCCCCCAAATCACTGAAGGACAGTCCCAGAGAAACACTCCAATAAAATTGTGGCCTCCCAGGCAGCTTTTATGCAGACTTCCTTTGCCCTCAATTCCCAGGATTCTGCAGATAACGATCAGATAAAGTTGGTTTCCACTCTTAAAGCCTTACATCAGAGGAACCTCCTTAGACTTTGGATCCCAAATCTGCTATCTTAACCACTTATGGCTCCTCACTCTACATCTACACAACCTCAGACTAACCTCTTAGCTTCTCCAATTCCAATGATGGTCAATAACCCACCCTTATCCAGTGATGTCCCAAAAGAAATCCACTCCTAAACTTTACTGTGGAAGCCTTCGCAATTTGGGCAACAACATAAAACACTGAACCTCAAACTGCTTCTGTTCAGGCATACATTTGACTCCAATTCCACTTTTTTAACTATTAAAAAAGGTACAATTAGTGGCCATCTAACATTTTCACTCTGGTTGCAAAGCCTGTTCTTTGGCTTCTTATACATTCTGCAAAGCCTTTGAAATTCTACCTACAGAGAACAAAACCATTTACGAAGGTCTTGTAACTTTGTTACAACAGTGGCTAACAAATTTGGTTCAAAAGTATCTTAAAGTCACCTTTTTTGAGTTTGTACATTATACATTTACTCAGTTCACAATTGTTCCTCACTATGTAAATCCAAAGTCCATTCCACAAGATTTGTTGTCACTTCCAAGCTCTTCTTTAGAAATTCCTCAACTGATGAGATTTGTGCAGCAGCAAAATTGTTGCACACCTTTGTTAAGCATTAAAAAAAATCAGATGACATCTTTGGAGCCACTATCCTCAAAGGTCTCCCACCATGATTCTACCTAGGTGTCCAGTACTCGAGGATTCTGAATCATCAATTGGACTGGACAGACAGGATGAATAGAATATGGAAGTTATGTACATGCCATAATGCTGACTTCCTTTCATTTAGGTTGGTCTGGTTCAATAGCCCTTCCTCCTTCTCCCATCCAAATTACCACTCCATAGGACCTGAAGGACATTTTCACACTATTTACAAAGATCCTGCTTTAATTTCTTGGCAAAATACTCAATCTCAGGTAGCTTCAAAGATTAGTGCATCACAGAAAGACAAACTTTGAAGTACTTAAGGCTAAAGGACTATTTTTGCCAGCTCGAGAACCCATCAATCATATCAGAAAGACTTAGATGAAAGGATCCAGCATTATGTGCATGTACAAAACTGATCTGTGAAAAGAAGTGACAGAACACTGACTTGGTAATTCACAGCAAAGATGAAAATGCAGAACATGGTAACAAGCAATTTTACAGTTTTGGGCCTTAGACATGAAGTACTTGCTGAAACAAAACCCAATAAAGTAAAGTTTTATCTAGGTGCAGTTGAAGTTGATGACATAAGGAGATGAATTAATTAAAACACACACTGTTTTCTCTCACATGGCCAGAACTGTGCTCAAGCTTGGAGAATCATGGTTGTATATTTTTAATTATTTATTTAAATATTTTTAAATTTTTAAATATTTTTAATAATAATGTTGTTGTCTTTCGGCTTTTCCTGGTTAGGGGTCGCCACAGCAGAACTCCGGTCCGCTAATGATTGGCAGTAGATTTTCACAAACGCAGAGGTGCCAGCTCGACGTTCAACCTTCAACGAAGGCATGCCCATTTACGCATGTCCTTCGAATGCCCACCCAACTGCAGGGAGGACATGTAGACTCACACAGAAGGCACTCCCCGCACTCCAGCCGAGAATCAAACAGGAAAACCTCTTGCTGTGAGGCAACAACACTACCACCACGGAATTTCATGTTGAGTATTAAATATGTTCATCTCTTCCTCTCCCTTTAAGATGTACAATGATCACAAGGAGTTAATTTCTGTATTTTGCTCAAATTCCAGGCCATAAAGACAGTTAATGTCAGTTTTTGCTGGCATTTGTACACTAAGGTCTTTTTTTTTTGTTTTTTTGTATAGTGTAAACAAAAATATTGAAAGGTTTGTTTAATGTTAACTTAAGTGTTTCTTGTGCAACACAAGCAAAAGTCTTGCATATGGTAAACAAAATAAGCTGGAATGTTTGTTTAATGCTAACTTGAGACAAGTGTTTCTTGTGTACAATATGCAAAACAAGCAAGCATTTCATGTTTGCCTTAAAAGAGTTTCTGCTGCTGTAAGAATGTGAGTGCTGAGGTCAGATATGCAGAAATTTATAATTACCTAAACAGGTCACAAGCAGCTAGGTTATGACCAGACCAGCTCAGCTCAATCTCACACTTTACTTTATAGAAATGTAAAGTACTTCCAGCTTTTTTTACTTTTGCATTGCATCTCTGACTTACTACATGAATATCCATCATGAATATCCATTATGATTTTCAGACTAATTTTATAAATTAAAAGTGCAGAAAGGGATACTTAATGCAGGCTTGTAAAGAACTACAGGGTCCAACTGATAAGAAAGAAGATTAAAGGCATTTACTATTTTATATAAGCCATCTGCTGAATGGATGCAGTCAGAAAATTCTATGTTGCACTTGCAGATTCTTATTTTTGCGCCACCACCTAACTTGGCATTTAGAAAGATGGACAAATCTTATGTATGTTGCCCCAAATATGTAAAAATGCTTCTGTGACTTTCAGTTGTTGCTGTTCTCTCGATTACATTATGGTTTCACAAACTATGCACCACAACTTTGATATGCCTTATCAACATCAGTTTTATTTTCTTTTGTGATTGTTTCTGTAGATTTATGTATAATTTGTTTACAACTGCATCAATGTCAATATGAATAACACTTAGTTTAAAATTATTTATTTTAATATTGCAAAGAATGCTGCTTTGACAAGGTCATATTAAATGAAAATAAAAAGGAAGAGATCATTTTTTAGGAATGTTCGAACACCAGCAGCACTGATGCAGTGCGTGTGGCAGCATGTATTTTATTATATTGTGTAAAACTGCTAAATAATAGCAATGATTTACATCTACAGATAGATCTACAAGAAATATGTAAGATACATTCTGTAGTACATAAAGGATGCATTCTTTCTCCACCAGAAAAATTGGAAAATAATGTACAGGCAAGACATATATCCAAGGTTTCTGTGTAAACAGAAAGATGTTTTGGATTTATTCCATTGGCTGCGGACTCTGAAAGATGAGTGTTACTTTATTAAGCAAAAATGTTTAAAAACTATTAATGTCTGAAGCTTAATGTAAATTTATACTGTATGGCTGACCCTATGAGCCTCACTTTTTCAGATTTATGCTAAATGAATTACTGAGTTACTTCACAGGTTCTTGATAACTATGCTTTTACAAGAGGTCACAGACATGTTCATTTTAACAATTAACATGCACAACTGCATGGTTAATGCAGGAGGTTTTGTTTGCTAAATAAATTCTTAACCTACAGCCATGCATACTAGGCAAGTGGAAATTACAAAATTAAAACTGATCTGCATGAGTAAGGAATAGCTTTACCAGTAAATGAGTGAAACGCACACATCACATAAAACTTTGCATGTAAAATGGGCCCATACATTTTAGTAATGTCTTAACATTTAAATCTCATTTGTTTGAATTTCCACCACCCACCCGTTTCCAAAAACTCCTACAAAGATACCACCCTGGTCAAGCAGCACTACTAGTCTGGCAAATCTGATCCATTGTTCAGGAAAGCAAAGCATAGGACACAGCTGATCTGCTAACTATCCACTCAACCTTGTAGGCCTGGTCACTTAAAAAAATGCAAATTATACTAAAAAGGTACACAATTTAGTTAACAACTCAAATACAGACTAAATAACTAGAAAACTTGTTAATAGCAAGAATCTTCTTTAAAAAATAAAAAGTTAATTTTTGACCATAAATGTTGGGGGGGTGGCTGTCCCATGTATAACTACAACTGAGAAGATGAGTGAAAACAAACAGTGATAATTTGAGAATGACTGAATAAGTAACGGTTTAATCCAGTGCAAGATCACAGAGTTTCACAAGCCTATCCCCATATTCAAAAGGACAGGAGGCACAGAAGCTCATCAACAGGGCACAAACATATTACAGGACACACACACACACACACAATTTTAAGAACACCTATTCAGGAAAACCAAAAATCATTACAGGCTATCCGAATTACTTTAATGAATGAGAGACACCCTCGGGTGCCAGAAAGTGGATACCAAATATCAGTAGATTTCATCCACCACAACTAATATTAAAAAAAAAAACACTACACAACAAGATGTAAACATACCTCTCAACTGTCCAGATTTTTGTAGAAATTCTGGATTTTTGCCTGGTCCTCATCAAAAAATATGTGGTTTTCTAGCAAATCATTGAGAACTGAAGTCACTGAATTAGGACAGACATTTGGGTTTCAGACTTCATATCCTTTATAAAAACACATGCCAATGCAAAACCCGTTACTTAAACAACTTTCTAAATTTATAACGGCAATATTTAAAATCTGTCCCTATATTGTTGGGGCCTTGATGCGTGCATAAATAGGTGTGCCTTCGTTGAAGGTTGGGCGTTGAGCTGGCACCTTGGCGTTTCGTAAAAATAAATACTGCCAATCATTAGCGGACCACAGTTCCGCTGTGGCGACCACTTACCGGGAAAAAGCCGAAAGACAAAAACATTGTTGGGCTCTTGACCCCCTCATTATTTTAGGCTTTGTCCATATTTCTTGTGTTAAGACATCTGGATGTAGATACCTGCATTAAATACACAACTGAGAAAAACATGTTGAACCATTAAGGGTATATTCACCAAAAGAGCATGAATGAATATAACTTTGCCTAACTTATTAGTATTACCACCCCTAAACACAAACTGAAAATCTGAACTGTACAAGGTTATAAACAACTATTTGCCGATAGGGATGACTGCCTGCAATTAGAAAACTGGCAAAGGAACAAAGGTATTGAGAGCAAATAACTAGAAAGGGGAAGGTAATAGAATTGGAAGACGCCAAGGATATATTTGGAATGCAGGTTAGAGACTGCATTTCCTATCAGGAATTGCTAGAGTATAGGCAAAGAGATAGAAATAGGAGAGTCCTAAATGAAAGATCAGCACTGGTAGAGTTTTTAGTAGAATATAGAACAGAAACATACATTAAAAAGGAATAATTAGTGCAGCATATAAAATATTGCATGATAACTATAAAAATCAAATTGGAGGAGGCTAAGAAAGATTGGGAAGAGATACTGGATAAGCAATTCACAAAGAAACAGGGAGATATATCTAAGTCTTATGCAACAAAATGTAGACAGCAAATGTTAGAGGTGTAATGGGGAAGAAACAGGCAATTGGGAGCATTCTTTCTAGGAGTGTAATGAGCTGGCAGACATTAAAGATTCCCTATAGCCTATTATGTCAGAGATGCTAGGTGAACAAACTAGGGAAACTATTTTTCTGAGCTATGATACAGAACTGGAATTGCCTAGACATAGTAAAGCCTTGCTGAGTTTAATTATGGTGTCTGCCAAAAAGCAATTACTAGAAAATAGAAATCAAAGTCTAAACCAACTGTACTAAGTAGTGAATACAGTAACAGAGATAAAGCAACTGGAATTGGGGTATTTAGAAAAGGGTAGGAGCAAATTACATAGGAAAATGGGAATTGTGGAAACAATACATAAAGGGGAGGAATGAAGTTTAAAAGAATGCGAGACTTGAATGAGCTATGTAATGTCTGACTGACAATGACCTGGTAGATTATAAGTGATGTATAATGTTTGCAGCCAGGACTGTGTCAGTATGGTTTGCGATGTAAAATGCTTGCAACTAGGATCATGTCGATACGGTTTGTTTTCATTTATATAAATGTATGATTGCCTATGTCACAACTGATAATTTAATAAAGAGGTTTTCAAAAAAAGGTTATAAACAAATTGAAGAAAATAAGTGCAAAACAAAAGGCAGATTGAAGAAAAGTGCAAAACAAAAGTAACAGAACAGCTAAAAAGTGTGCAACATGTGAACAACAAGCTATTTTTCACGTATGAATGGGAAAATTAAACAATCATAAATGCTCATTCCCAAACTTAGGGTGAAAAGGGTGGATGCAAGTTATCACAAAATCATAACAAGAGACTGGTACTTACACGAAAAGCAAGATAAGAGAAAACTGGGTTCATAACTTTACTTTATTATTACGCCTTCATAAGGGAGTTACATCAGATGGAAAAAGTCCCTTTTGCAGTGGAAATCTAAGGAGAAAATCTCTATGCATAATACAAACAAACTGAATTACAAGAACATTAGAGTAACATATGTCAAGCAATCATATAAATCAATGTAAAAATCCACAGTCCTAGAGAATTTAACCTTGATTAGATTTTTCTAACCGCTATTAAGAGATAGCATACACGTGAAATTAATTTCTTCTTTCTGAATAAAGCTATTAAGTATGAAATTCATGAGAAAATCCATTTCTAAATAATGCAGATTTGCACCACTCAGCTCAGACTTCTATGACCCACATCACATGGCACAGCCAGACTAAATTAACATTTTGCACTGGTGGCACAACTGCAATCTTCATTATCACCCAAACCACGTGGGCTGGGACAATTAGCACAAATTGGTTACTGCAAGGTAACACAAGTAGGACCAGAGTGCTGTACAGACCCTGTTCTCCCCATCTCAGAGCACAGTGAATGCATTAAAAACTACCACCTCCATGAAGTGTCATGCAATTCCCATCCCCCGACAGACACATGCATTTCTGTCACCACTAGCACATAAAAACCTGTATACACACTTCCCCAATCATTTCTCATTACATCGAAGACTCGTGTACCTTCAGACCATACACCATAACAATTGGTGGCAGCACAAAGAAAGCATTGTTCCCCATACAAATCTGTCTCCTTTGGTGTAGTAAATATGACAAAGATCCCACTCTTCCTGGCCTCCTGAATCACTTGGTTGTGCAAAGCAAATGACAAATTTAGAGTTGGAGGTTACAAACCTATTTATAACAAAAATGCTTGCTTAGATGGCACAGCAAACACAAAGGGATGAGTGGCAGCTTTCATAGCTATCTACACATGGCACAACACCACCAATTGTTTTGCACATTCAAAACTATTCACCCTAAACCTCATACACAGATTCAGTACATATAAAAAAAACATTAAACATACCACATCTGAAAATTTCAAGGTTTTAAGCCAAATTATAAAGTCTAGTCCCTCTTAAGTTGTCTACCTATCCTTGACTCATATCACACACCTCTCTTTGCCACCAGTCCTCTCTCTACTTTGCCATTCCATTCTGCATCCCAGGTCTATTTTAACCTAGCCAAATCATATAGCCTTTCACCACCAGTACTAGGCAAGCAGTGTCTTAGGAATGTCAATGCTTCAATAGGTAGCACACTCACTTTTGAAGCAGGAAGAAAAAAGAACGCAGAGTGTTCTATTCCCACTCCAGGTGATTGGATTGTTGATAAAAGCAGAGCAGCATTCAGAGGTGTTGCACACCTGAGTGTGTTGTCCGGTTGAGACATTAAAACAGATGCCCCATCTGCTTGGGTCGGTACTAGCTGTGCATGTAAAAGATCCCATAGCACCTATTAATAAGAACAGGGGAAGTTTCCCTGATGCTTTGGCCAAACTTCCCTCAATAATAGAGGCCACTAGCCTAGTGGGACTAACTTCTTCAAAGGATAAATAAATATATCCCCCACCTTCATCCCTTTGCAATTTTTCTTTTCAACAAAACTCCTCTCCTTTATTCTTCCCCCACACCTTATGCCCTTCATAGACTCCGCGCAAGCATATTAACCACCCCCTTAACTTCTTTAGTATAAAATTTTATTCCATAGTTCTTTCATACACCACCACATGGATATCCTCTACTTTCTTTCTCTGCAAATTTAACAGTCTGGATTCGCTCACTCAACTTCCTCACATTCACCTTTTGGAATCCTTTACCACTTAAGCAATAACCTCATGTGCTGGTCTCCCTCTGGCCCACAGACTTTTAAGGTCTTCCATTTCCCCCTTCTCACACAATTTCTCATCACTCTCCTACACATCACTATTTAACCTACTACTTCCCGAATTTAAAATAACAATCACCATCCTTCCACCCCGAAGTTCTTTTATATATACCCTACTCTTCCTTTCCGTATTTTCCCCATTCAGTGACTCCTCCTCTAACCTTCTCCATTCAACCTCCCCCACAGTAGTCATTTATGAATACTTTAATTTTCAAGGAAACGGTGGGTGGGGGTGCATGATATTTCACCCAACATGAAAAAAAATATGTCATTTCACCAAGGGATGCAACCCCCATACACTTACAATTTATTTATATATGGGGTAAATTAAAAAGTTCCTGCACCTCATCCATGAACTCATTTACTAACAGTACCACTTAGGGGTCCTTGCTGTAATTAAATTCCTATACTTACCTTTTCTTAGATTTTCATTCAATTTGTTGTCAATACAGGACTAAAACGACCTACTGAACTACATGTCTACACACCTATCAATCATGGCCAATTACCATACATTGATTTAGCCCCACCCACACATCCACAAATTTTACTGTAGGGAAAATCAAATGATAAAGATCACAAATGACTGTGGTAAATCCACTTCACATCCAAGAACCCTGTGTATACAAAGACTGAGTCATAGAACGAAGTACATAAACAACAGCACAAATGCGATGAGAAAGCTGTCTCTAGTGTGAACACAGCAGACTACCTTCACATTATTTGAAAAAGAAGTTTAAGAATTTATTTTTAACACCAACAGTAATAATCCAAAATGTTAGATATTAATTTCTCCTGTGTATGTCAGAAAATCTTGAGCAAACTAAGTCACGGGAATAACTCAGTTTTTATCTATGATAAGCACTGTTGCCCACCAACTGGACTTCATCAGATCAACTTTTCAATAACAGAGTTATCAATAGAAAACTAAACATATGCTAAATAAAAAATAATCATAAATCATGATTGACAAATCCCTGCACAGTAATGAGCCAAAACAGACTAACTCATGACAGACTAGCCCACCAGTATAAGCAAATCTAAATTGCCATCTTACAGCCCGACAGGGACAGATCACAAAAAAGAGCCAAAAACAAAAAAGTCAGTCCTGAACCTCAGACCCACTGAGATGCATTATCTTTCTTGGTAGTACAGAATCTGGACCCAGACAGGAGTTCAAATAAAAACCAAGCCTTGCAACTAGCACTCCAACAGTAACAGCCAAAACAACCAGTCTGAAAAATAAAATAAATAAAAAGGACCAGTGCTGAAATGGTAAGCAATGGCAACCATACAAAACCAAAAGGAAGAGCTCGGTCCAAAACGAATCAAATGAAACATGGGTCAAGACCCTAAACTAACTAAAAATCAATCGTACAATCCAAACTAAAATAAAGAAATGCTAATAAAATCAAGAGTTCAAATAAACTAGTGTACAGAAATACTAATTTTAGTTGTAGTCCATCTCCAGACAAAAACAAGGTGCATCAAAACTCCTTTCACTAAAGGCCATTAAGCACCAAGATAACAACATCCTAGTAAAAAGAGTTTAAGAACCAAAGTAATACACCAAAAAGAAACAAAAGACAAAAAATTCTGAGAGCCAAAGTGAAGTGGTTGTGAGTGTGCGGGTGTATATATGTGCATGTGACAATAGTCAAATGAATCAAGAAAACAGCACCTACCACAGTAACATTGGAAGAGATGCAATATAAAGAAACATCACTGATAAGCTGTAATCATACATGCACTAAAAACAAACAAAAAAGTGCTTTCACCTACAGGGTTTCATCAGATCACTATTAAAACTGAGCACCCAAGAAATCAACCATACACTAAAAAAATATCACGAGAAAAACCCACAATCTTTAAAAATGTGAAGAAAAAAATCTATATGAATGTGTATAGGTTGGAGAAGAACATATAAATACCAAAAAAACACACATAAAAGGTACATAAAATGCCCAAGAAAAGCGAAGACCGGAGCAAACATGACATGTTATAACCATTAATAAAATATTTTGTGGTCCAGTTTTTTAAGCTGCATGCATTTAACTGAAAAAATAAGAATTAAGTCCAGGTAGGTTACAGGCATTAAGGTGAATTTGAGATTCCAGCTCCTCCTTCTCCAGAACGGCATTACAGTTTCCCCTGGAGTGGACCCATCTTGATCATGTTCATAATGGAAAAAGTGAAAAAAGAATGACCTGGGAATTAAAAGCTCTGCTTTGGAAAATGATTATTGCTTAGTCTATTTCTTATTTTAGATGTGTGTTGGCCTATCCTCCTTTTAAACTTAGAAATACCTTCCCCAAACAAAAAAAAAAAAAAAAGACAATTTGAGCACTGGATTCAGTAAACACTCTTTTCACAGTTACAGTTCCTAGCCACTTTGCTGTTATATTTCATACCTGTGCTGGGCTGGGGCAGATGAAAAAAGTCCCTGCACTTCATGAACTTACAAAAGGCACAAAAAGGGGGCCAGCATTTAAAATATTAAATAAAATATAATGTTCCTGTCTTTTCTGAAAGCAAAAGGGCTAGGGTCTATAATCTTGCTCACTAGTCTATTATTAGACATAAAAAGGATAATTTATGACAACTGGTCCATTATTTCATGGGCATCTTCACTAAAAGTTAAGATCACACTTTTCAATTGTTCTTTTCTTTGGTCAGTGTAGAGTTCTGAAATTGTGTGACAGTCTTCTTAGTGATTCGCAAAAGAAAGTGCCCTCCCTTGCTTTGAGGTCTTTAATAAAATCAAAAATATGTCCGATAGTACTAATTTAATATCCACTCCCAAGGAAATCTCATTGTAGGTCCTGAAGGTTCTCTGGACATGCAAGTTAACTGCATAACCTGTGACTTTATCAAATTACACCTACTCATCTGTGGGTGCATGCTGTTGGCATAAACCAGTAAGTTTATCTGGGTAGGTTTGTGAACTAAATCATTGTAAACGTTTTGTGACTGTACCTGCTTATAAAAAGAGTGAGCTCCACAAAACCATCCTTATGGTAACCCTGATGGGTAATTAAATAAGTTAATTGTACGGCGTACTGTTCATAAGTCAAAACGTGTTTCCATGTTGTTAGTAGGAGTAAGGATCCATCAAAATGTACAGTATGAGGAAGTGGGTGTCCACTTGCTTTAACTATGAGTGACAAAGATAAGTTAAGGTTTAGTCACAATAAATCAGGCTCGCCATTACCTAGAAAAACAATCCACATAACAGCAAAATGCAACAGACTGTTTTTGCCAAATCACGTACAACACACAGTTGTAGCTAACTGTAACAGATTAAAAGGAACCTGATGTCGCTCACACGAACGGATTGTTTTAGCTTAAATTTAATAAGAAGGGACAGCAGTTATATATAATCAGCGGGATGTTCTACCTTGCTTCCATTAACCATGCAGTTGTCATAACTACAGTGTACATGAACTTGGTATTGTTACTAGGAACTTCGCAAATGGGGAAAAATCAAATGTAACATGAAAAGCGGTGCTATCTAGTTGAGAAAAATATTTGACACAGATAAGTAACTCATAGTAGGGAGATGCCCTACCCAATTTCCACTATCTCAGTAAACTCACCTCGTAACTGATTCAACAAGACATGTAACGAATCTTTTAAATTTCGCAGTGGTACGCTAAAATTGACCAAAGCTAAGCAACTTGCAGTGCCAGGAGAACGACCCTCCATTTCGGAACTATAAAAAAAAAGAAAATATGCATAGCCGGAACGTAAAATTCTACGAACGTTGGCACAAGTTACATCTATAAATGGTGACGCCCACAAAAGCATACTTATGTTTCCGGTGTGACAAAACGATTGATTTATGATGAATATGTTTTGTTGTTACACTGTGGAACTTTTAATTTGTATAACGGTCCGGTTAGATGTTCCCCCGGTTGGCAAATGCCTAAATAAAAAAAAATGATAAGTGAAAAACTAAGTATTGGGGTGCCCTTTATAGACCTTTAGGCGAAATTGAAGTGTATTAAACCACCACGAAGTTCGTGCAGGAATGGGCATGCCGCCGTGATTGACATGCGGGAGGGCGGGGATTAACAATGACATGCTAATGGTCTTTCCATTCAAATAATATAACATTAACATGGTGTTGCATTTAGTCAAATCCTCCTGACGCATCCTTAACATGCAGGCAGCACATTCTATGATCTTCATTTTCTCTATATAAAGTGGTCCTACTGTCCCTGTAGTTCTGTTTGTTTCAGAGAAAGTCTGCTGTTATCTGGAACAAGGGCAGACAGGCTTCTGTCTCATCAGCAAACATACGTGTTGCCGCGAACTGTTTACGGCGAAGCCTAACCACATTTTCACATTTACAGCAGATGTTCCTGTTTTTACAAAGCCTTTTTCCCCATGCATGCCTCACAGCATTGCAAATGTTAACAGACTGACCCTAACGAATTTGGAAAGAGGAGCATTTATGTTTTTTTTTCACGACATAACGTGAATCACACCCACCCTTCAGGTCTGTATTTTTCAAACTCGTTTGTCCCCACTGTCAGTGTGTGCCCCCCATGGACAGGAATGCCTCACAGCATTACAGTGTGGGCTCAGGTTTAGGTTGTTAGGATATTGTGACAGTACCAAATGGATGGTCGTATCACATGACATCAGGTTTTACTGACATGTTTTCCCCTTCATCCTCCTACCGCTCAACTTCTTAATGCAAGAACTGTGGACAACGTCTCCAATGATATGTGCAGGGGGCCAAAGAAATAGGGAAAGGTTTTTAATCTTGGTGTCATAAACCTAAAAGCCATTACTGGGCTAACTGTCTATCTTAGCAACGTCAAATGTGTGGTGTTCTTCAGTAAGTGCAATCCTCAGTGATTTGCCAGAAAACACACAGTCTTTAGAAGGCTCAATTGAAAAATGAGATGTGTACCATGTTTTCTGTTTATAAATGTAACTGTACAAACAGTACTTGCCTTTGTACTTTTGCACTGATTTGTGAAATATGATTTCACAGCAATCGTATCTGTGTTTTTATGTTATGCATACAATATTTTATTTATAATCTAATTTTTTTGTGCAATTACCTTTTGTTTTGGTAGATTTGAATACGCGTATAAATGTTTTCTGTTTATAGATCTATATTACCTTGTGTTATGGTGGCATCTTTCAATCAATCAAAAATGCTCGCAGGCAGGGTTTGGGAGGGGCTTGCTACTGTGCATCTGGTGGGTTAATACACTTCAATTTCGCCGGGCGAAATTGAAGTGTATTAACCCACCACGGAGTTTGCGCAGGAATGGGCGTGCCGCCATGATTGACATGCGGGAGGGCGGGGATTAACAATGGCAATGACATGCTAATGGTCTTTCCATTCAAATAATATAACATTAACACGGTGTTGCATCTAGTCAAAACCTCCTGACACATCCTTAACATGCAGGCAGCAAATTGGGGTTTGGGAGGGGCTTGCTACTGTGCATCTGGTGGGTTAATACACTTCAGTTTTGCCGACCTTTATAATATTTTGATACTTTTAATTGCAAACAGACATTTAAGCAGTTAAAAATCTAATGCCTGCTTTCGGCTGATATACTATGCTTTTCTGTAAAAAAAAAGCATAGTATCAGCCGATTTACAAACTCTGATAATATGTTTCCTTTTTTGAAACAGAATACTGGAATTTGTACAGCGTTTTCCAGACTATCAGAGAATCAATTTGATTTCCGGATAGTCCTCCCAAACCTCTTGTATCAGAGACACATGGGATATATGCAAATGATCCTTATGAAAATCACGTGTGATGTTCATAAGGATTATTTGCATATATCCTATGTGCCTCTGATACAAGAGATTTGGGAGGTCACTTATTGGAAGTTCTAGCATTGCTGGAGTTTTCATTTTGTTTTTACTGATTGGTTTTTCAGTGACATCCTCACTCATTGTTTTAATTTCCGGATAGTCCGGCAAAATATATGTATGTATATACATACAGAGAGAAAGAGTGCGGTGTGTGTGTGTGTGTGTGTGTGTGTGTGTGTGTGTGTGTGTGTATCTCTTTACGTGTATATAAGCACAAACAACACAGTGTCTTTCATAGCTCAAAAAAGCAACTAAGCACTAAGTCCAGTGCTAGCATTTTAGGGGCCCCCAGCAAATTTCAAGTTGGGGGCCATACCCAAAAGAATATAAAGTGTGACCATATTGTCATCATCACCCTTCCCTTCAAGCTCATCCAGCGCCATTTAACCATGAATGTGCAGTGTTACTACATTTACACCATTAAAAACACTGACTTGGAAGTGCCAAGATATTCACACTGACTGGCATTTAATACCAATGTTACATTATGACAAGCCCTTGTACAACAGCAAGGCAGCCACTCACAGAGATGCACGCATACACTGACTGGAATTTAATAGCAAAGTTGTTACGTTACAACAAGCCTCTGTACCACATCAAGGTAGCCAGTCCCACAGAAGTACACCAAGACACCCACACACACAGGACATAGACACACAAGACAAAGACAGCACTAGAGCAAGACTAAATAGAGACACCCACACAGAGTCCCTCACACAGTACAGAGACACACAAGTCAGACAGCTACACAGATTCTTGTACACAGGACATAGACACTCACACTTGATGAAGATAGCACTACAGCAAGACTGAACATCAGCCCCCACACAGACTCACACATACAGGACAAAGACCTATACAAGATAAAGACAGCATTATAGCAAGACTGAACAGACATCCACACAGAATTCCTCACACAGTACAGAGACATACAAGACAGACAGCTACACAAACTCTTGCATATAAGACATAGACACCCACACATGAAGACAACACTACAGCAAGACTGAACATTAGCACCCACACTGACTCCCACATAGTTCATAGGTAGGTACTAGGCTATCGACCCAAGGCCCTACATAAGCCTAGCCAACAAGGTTCCCTGGCTTATGCCACCCAAGAAAGTTATTTTCCTGTGCCAATGTCGAGCAGAGACACAGAGCCATCACCCATACAAGATAAAGACAGCATTATAATAAGACTGTACAGACACACAGAACAGAGACACAGAAAACCAGTACAAAACTACAGTGAGGCTGAACAGAGACCCCCACAAGATGAAGGTAGAATGTTTAAAGATCCTCAGAACCAGATTAATTCCACAAGCAGGCTGCTGTCATCCTTGCGCATTCACTTCAGGTCAACTCCTGGCTTGTTGAACAAGTGCACAATAAATTCATGTTTGTCAGCACTGCATGAATGAGCATGAATATTCTTGTAGGCAAGTTAAACTGTTCAACCAAATCCCCAAATGATCAAACTTTTTTTTTTGCTATGTAGGACATGTTTTAGGTGTTTGAATGTGAGAGCACAGCACCCCTCTCTCTCTCTCTGTCTGCTTGTCAGGGAGTTTGAATAAGTGTTTAAGGTGTAGAGGAGTGTTTTCTGTAAGGGTGTGTTTGCTGGGTGTTCATGAGGTATGGTATCCAACAGTGTTTAGGTCCCAAGAGGATGTGTATGTAGTTAAGAGGCAAGGTTTCAAGCAGTGCCTGCAGTGTTTGTGATATAGCAGTCAAAACCATGCTGCATCTGTGGAGAAAGTTCAGTGTGTGTGTGTGTGTGTGTGTGTGTGTGTGTGTGTGTGTGTGCATGCGTGTCTTATTAGAAATGGTAGGACATCAAGTGCTATTTATTGTGTTTGTGATTAATATGTACATGCAAGCATGTGTGTGAGTGCTTAGGTCTGGTGAGTGTAGTCTAAAGTGTCGGCCTATGTGCTTGTATGCATTTAGGAAAATGGTTGTGGGTTGTGTTGTGGCTGCTTGTGATGTGTATCTTTAGGTGCTTCCAGTGTATGTATGTATCTACATATGCAAGTGTACGAGAGAGACTGTGATTATTCGGGGATCGTTTGGGGATTTGGCCGATATGGACTAAGTGGGCTAGCAGTGTGTGTGCATGCATTGAGTGAGCTGATCAGTGGTTTTCTGAGAATGTGAAAATATATTTTGTGTTTCAATCAACTGGGAAGAAGCCTTTCCACTGTCCAACTAATCTACCCACTCTTCTTCCATTCCTTTTCCATTATATGTATGTCTAACAAAATTACTTTCTACTTTACCTCCTAACCTCCCCCTTTTCTTCACGTCTACACTTACCTCTAGTTTACACTATCTCCATCTATCACCCTCACCTATTTACCTAAAATTCATCCATTTCTCTTCCTCTCAAATGATTTTCACCCTCCATCCTCTGCCTTCTTCTACATTATCTCTGCCTTCCCCCTCTACTCTTCTGATAACCTCTCTATACTGACAATTTCTCTAGTTATGCAACCAACAGTGAAATCATGAATCCATAGTAAAGTTGTTTATTTACTTCAACTCTGTACACTAATTTAAGGATATAGTCTTATACAATGTTTAAAGTTTATCATGTAATACTCTGTAATTATCTAGTCATTGTTATTCAATGTTCATTTATTGTGTGTGTTTGTTGTATTTTTTTTATAACATTTTTGTAAGTAACTCCAGAGCTTTTCTCCCCAGGCCTCTGCTGAAAACAGCGTATTGCCCAGTCGGACTATCCCAGTAAACAAAAGAAAAATAAAATTAAATTAAATTAAAAAAAATACAATTTACTTCCCTGCTGGCTGCTGCAGCCAATAAGGAACCTAGAAATTACTTCCCTGGCTGCTGCAGCCAATCACATCCCTTGCCCCACTGAAGTGGACCTGATGGAGTGCAGCTTACAGGCAACAGTTGAAAAAAAAAGTCAGAATCACATGGCGACATTATACAGCTGTGTGAACATCTTGGAAGTGCTGAACAAGGAGAGGAAGAGGTGGAGAAACCTGCAGCTGCTTCATGTAGGGGCCCATGTATGTGAGGAGATAATCATAAGCTCCCTGTGGCTAAGGGTTTAGCGGGTGCCATTCTGTGGGGGTGGGGAGAAGATGAACGTGTAGTATTTATTCCACTTTATGTGGAGAATTTCTACCTGTAGCCCCTTTGAGCAACCCACCTACCAGAAGGAAACTTTGTTTGTTGTAACTTGCTTTATACAGTAAAGAATGCTGGGAACAATATTTCAGGTATACCATATTATGACTGCATTGTACAAATGACTTATAAATAGTGTGGAACAAAGAATAGAAGTATAACTGACAGAGAAAATCACTTGGGTCATATTACTGTCAACCAACAAAAAGTAAAAAAATTACAAAGCTCATACAAATTCCTTATAAACACAAATAATCATCACAGACAAAACACAAACAACCCAAGTTAAAGAAAGAGAGAGAGGTTGAGGTGAGTCTGATATACAAGTGTGGGTTAGTACTGGACCTTAGGGATTTATGGGGAAAGGAAGGCTGTAAACTATGTAGGAGGGCTGGGATCCTGGAAGGATAGGTGAGCAGCTTAGGAGAATCACAGAAATGACCCAGAACCTTGCTTAACCAACATATGCCATACAGGAAGAGGGATGACAGGACAAAGACAGATATAGTGAAAGGAGTGCTTAAATATGGAAATATATATGTGTGCACTAATAATGTGGAAGAAAGAACTTTTAAGGAAGAAAAGGGAGGGTCATTGAGGTGGTCATGACATTCCTTGTTGTTCAGTAGATGGTAGGCTTTAGAAAACTACCACTAATATACATTGTTTGCATAGTCAGGAATGACATGATTAAGGATTACAACTCTTTGCTCGGTGAGTGAATTGTGGAGGAGGGGACATGCATTAGTCACTGAAGAGTATGATTTATGGAGATAATCTTCTCCCCAGACAGACACTACTTTGCTTCTGGCAGCATGGTCTTGGTGAAGTCCATATCCTAAACATATATCTGATCAACATGCCCTTAAATTAAAGTGAAGAGTGGAAGGAAAGCAGACAATGTGACAGGTGGCATCTGAAAGATTCAAAGGCAGAAGAAGGGATGGCTATAGTAAGATCTGGAAAAGAAAAAAAAATTTATAAAAGAAGAACAGATAATAGAAGAAGTTCACAGGACAGCATAAAACTCAAGAGCAATATACCTCTAGCAGGTAGAAGTGAGAGAGTACATGATGAGCAATACTGGATATCTGGGTAGGAAAAATGGGGAGATGCAATAATGATACCAGGTGGACAGGTAGACACAGTGGAGGTAACTGAAACCTGGGCAAATCACAAAGGGGGAATACAACATAATGACAGTTACAGCATAACAGAGATATATGAGGATACATATTAATTATATAAAAAACATATATTAGGGAGCACAGAGTTATCATACATAGAACAAAAAGCATGAAATTCAATGTGTTAACCTACTAGCTACTACAGATAAGTTTAGTAGCCCCACTCAGACTATCCCAGTAAACAAAAATAAAATAAAATAAAATTACAACTTACTTCCCTGGGTTGCTGCTTCAACCAGTCAGGAAACTAGAACTTACTTCCCTGGCTGCTACAGCCAATCATGTCCCTTGGTTTATTGAAGTGGACCTGACTGAGTGCAGCTTACAGGCAACAGTTTAAAAATAAAAAGGAGTAATCATGAGTGATGTTGCACAGATGTGCAAGCATCTAGGAAGCACCGAAGATGGAGTGGAGGAGGTGGAGAAACCCGCAGCTGCTTCATGTGAGGGCTCTCATATGTGGGGAGATAATGGGGACTCCCTGCAGCCATGGGTTTGGTGGGTGCCTAACACCTGCTATGCCTAGCACTTAGGACTCTTTGGAGAAGCCAGTAGGCTACCATGCTCATCTGTTGGGGTAGTTGAAGGATTTAAGGAAGGCTTTTAATTTTCTTGGTTAGAAATCTTTGTGGCCTTTATATTTGCGAAGTATGCTTGGATTTGTATATGCCAAAGGGGACACTGAATACGGTTGCAGGTGTAAAGCCAGGGGTAATGCCAGGCTAACTGAAACATTTAAAGTATTTTTTTTCTTTTCTCTTCTCTCTTGCTCATTTGCAATCAGTGTGTTGTTCTCATGGCTGGAGGAATGTGTGACTTTTGTCTTTTTTTGAAAATAAAAGAACAGGGAATGTTTTAGAAGTGTGTTGGATCTCCAGAACTGTTGTCTCCTCAGGTAAACATGTAGCAAAAAAGATGAAATACCAGGAACTGCCTTCTTTTGAGATCTGGTTCCTGATGAACTTCATGAATTGCCTATCACTAAGCCACACCATGGAGGAGTCCAAGGAGCTGAAACAGACTTGGACAGGTATTAGCAATTTTTACTATTGCTATGGTGAGTGAAAGTACTAGTTTGGCTACTCATTTCCTACAAGCCAGCAATGGGAGCTCATCTGAGTCATCTGATGAACATTGGAGGATGGGGAAAAGTCAGTGTATATAACTATGTGCCATGTATTCTCTGCTGTGTATAGTTGCTATCTTGACTTGTATGAGTGATGTATTCATCTGCAAAGCATATATTCATGAAGGTTATTTATTAATATACCTAGCTTATGATACTTAGATCAGTATTTCTATAGTATGATTTAGCCAGGTGAACTTGGGTATCTGGAACTTAGGTTTTTATATATGCATGATGGCTATTTTCATTTCCTGTTATATTATTTATCTGTGTGTGCCAACTTACATATATTTTCAATGTATTTGCAATGTTTTATTTATTGTTTAAGTAAAGTATATTTGCTACCTTAAGTTTTTGCAGCTTACATGCAGTAATTCATTATATTTATGCACTGTTTTTATCTGATTGGAGAGTAAGCGTTATTTTTTACTGTTGATTAATAAGCTGCATGGCACACATTTCCTATTAGACTGCTAGACCTACTGTCAGCAAAAGCTATTAATGGGTAAGATTTTATATTTGGATTCATTTAACAGCAGTGGGCAATTATGGGACTCGCTCCCTAAACTCAGAGTCGTAGAACTACTACTATGCCAGAAAGAATGCTGTGGGGAATTGTATGTGTGAAAAGTGTGTGAAAATAATAATTTTTGTGAAAGGCAGTTGCTAAGGATAAAGGGGTACTGGAAAATATTGGTTCATAGTGAAACAAGTGAGATAAGGGCCCAGGGATGCTTGGCCAAAGACTCAAGTCTTTAAGTGGCATGTGTGCAGCCAAGTCTGGATGTGGATGTTGGAAGCCCATATTCAGAACAGCAGTGCACATTCTCATTATGCTCCTCTGGCCAATTTATAGTCAGTGAATTCACTGTTGAAATAGACTTGTGTGTACTTTCTGGCTATTAGTTCATCTTTGGGTGCCAGTGGTGAGATTCAAACTCCATTGGTGCCATCTGTCTTGATGTCAAAGTTAGTGACAGCTTATCATCTGGGTGTTAAGTTAATGGTAGGTACACACTGGTGGCAGTGAGGCCCAGTGTCCCATTACAATAAGATGATTTCTCTGGATCTTGAAGATATTCCTTTGGAAATTAACTGAGACAGATAGAAGCATTTCATGATCATAGTGGAATCATGATGATCAACAGACAGAGAGAGCTGTCTGAGTAAGTACAAAGGTCTCATAACCATATCTGTCTTTAGAGGAGTAACATTTATAACATATGAGGTGGGAGCAGATTTTTTGTTTTCATTTAGCTTAACACTGTATTCAGTACATCACAAAGACATATATTCAGCCCTTGCTGGAGCTGTTTAGTATCAGTGGATGAGTGGATAACAATGCCCAGCATGCACTGGTCAGCAAACCTAAACAACCACACATCTGTGATAAGGCTTATATATGTCCAAAATAAATGTCTGCAAGGAAAGGGCCCAGCACAAATCACTCTGGTATCCTCACTAGGTACA